>NC_056741.1:107796616-107799116 GCF_019279795.1 Protopterus annectens
GTTGCCAATGGTTGTGATGTGCTGTTGTTTTAAATGACAGTATTATATATTTACAGGATAACAAGTATTGTGAAAAGGCCATATAAAGTGTACCAAAAAGTACTGAGACAAGGCCATGCAGAGTGCACCAGAGGTGATGTTCTCCCCAGCATATTCCATGATAGCATACACTTGATCAATATCAATATATGCTACTGAAGCAGTGTTCAAACATGTTGTGCTCTTTGTATTGAACTAATTCATTGTCTTGCTAGTTTATTTCCTGATGGAATTGCAAATGTAATATTTATTCCATAGCATGCACATAGAGTATACTTTTACTTTACTTAGTGGTGTGAGCAATACAGGTGACATGGGTCACAATATCAGGATTAGCCATAATACACAATTATATTGCAACATTAACATCATATACTGCATGTGTAGTTCAGTCTAAAGTAACAAAAACAAAGACTACCCCTGGGAGTCAATAAACTGAAATCTCCATACAGGAACAGTGCAGCCATTCCTGCATGGAACATGGCTGCTGAGCAATCCAGTAAACTATTTTGACATGCATGAGACTGCCTACACTATTACTGCATGGACACCACTGCATAATGTTAATTACCTCATTTGCTGGTGAAAACCATGCAAATGAGGTGAATTAGTGATTCAGGAAGCAGGCAGGCATCAGTGCAAGAATAGTGTTAATTGCAGAAATGTATTCGGCTACTAGCCGAATACATTTCTGAAAAAATTAAAACGGAGGCATGATAGCTCAAATAAAAGCATTAATTATAATATTTAGGCATGCTAATGGCCAATTATATGGCCTTTGGCATGGAAAAGTGTTTCATTTTTCTAAAAATAAAAGGCTGTTTAAGCATAGGGCAGTGTCGTGCAAATGGGATTGTGCCAACATTAAAAACAAAAAAATGTGAAAACAATTTTAAGGGAAATCTGCATTTTGCCATTATAGTCTATGGCATGCAGAATCAAAACAATACCAGGGAATAGTGGTTGCTAAGCAGAGAGGCTGTATTGTAGTGCAGTAACTAGGGACTAAGGCAGTAGAGTATGCAAATGAGGGGAAATTTATTAATCACAAAAATATTTTAAGTGCCAAACTTCACCGAAATGTATAGGTGCTATAACATGATAATGTAAGCAGGAGGAGCAGCAGACATGAAAAGAGGGCGTGTCATGCATGGTGTAAGCACATTGGAGCTCTATGATCCCCAGATAAGCTTAGCTAAGCATAGCTAAGCAAGGGTGTGTGTGTCTGAGGCTGTATTGACTTGTTCCATGAAATGAAGACTGTGTTTGTGTCCAGGGAGGGACATTTCTCACTGTTAACATTAGCTAAATCGGTTTGCATGGCATGCACTGGGTCTAAAACAAACAAACAAACAAACAAAAAAACCAAACAAAACAAAAATGGAAATAGCAGGACTGTTGACATTTTTGCACTGGGTTTGTGTGATGCACCTCAGGGCTTAAAAGGGGAGGAAATGGGAATGGAAAAAAGGTAGAAAAAAAGGGAACTTGTAGAATAAAAGCAAACAAGTACAAATTACATAGCTAGCAGTGGAATGCATCATAGTCAGCCAATCATACAGGCAGCATCTGCAGCACAACAGTATAAACTATGAAAACACCTTACAGTCTGTTTTTTTCTCACAGACTCTGCACCATTGGTGTACACATGCATGGGAATTTTATCCATAAAAATCATAGGGCCTGCCATTGCTTTGATCCATCAGTATGTGCTAGAGGCTGAGGGCAGTGAGGAGGACAATGCTGACAACCACCACAGACTGAGGAGGAGGAGAAGAGAGTTCATACCCAGGGTAACTTACCAGGGGCTACATGATCTAGAGATAGTAGAGTGCTGCAGGGTGGACAAAGACATGCTGCTGCTAATCATTGAGCTGTACAGGCCTCAATTCAGACCCAGAGCCAACAGATGGGAACCCATCCCACTGGATACTAAGGTATGTGTAGCCTTAAGAATACTAGCTACAGATACTTTCCAAAGACCTACTGGGGATATCATGGGGGGGGGGTCTCACAGGCATCTGCATCCAGGGGTCTCCACCAGTTCCTGGATGCCATGGTACCATATGCCAGTGAGCACATTTACTTCCCCAACACCCATGAGGAGAGGACCAGCAATATGTGTCTCTTCCACCATGTAGCAGAATACTCAGAGGTACTGGGTGCAATAGACTTCACACACATCCACATCAAAGCACCACCCAGTGAACAGGGTAGGGTCTACATAAACCGCAAGGGCTTCCCCTCTATCAACTGCCAGGTCATGTGCAATGCCCAGGGCATTATCATGAATGTGTATGCTGGCAGCCCTGGAAGCTATCACAACTCCCACATCTGGCATTCGTCACAGCTGTACCAAGCATTTGTCAGTGAGGGAATCCTGTATGGCCATCTGGTGGGTGATGCTGGCTATGCACTGGAGCCGTTGATGATGACACAGAAAAGAAATGCACACACACCC
>NC_056741.1:107801616-107826616 GCF_019279795.1 Protopterus annectens
TGTGTGTGTGTGTGTGTGTGTGTGTGTGTGTGTGTGTGTGTGTGTGTGTGTGTGTGTGTGTGTGTGCATGTGTGTGATGTGTGGGTTATACCATTTTCAGTTGTGTACCACCCTGTACATTTCCCATCACCCTACTTTGCAAGGCCTGCTGATGTCATTCACCTTAGAAGCACCTTGGGACAAGGTGAAATCATCTAAGCTCTGCATCCTATCTGATAGCTGCATAATAATATAGTAGAAATAGCTAGATAGGTAGGGGTTCTTATCTCAGTACTAACAACTGTCAACCTTACTTTACAAGGCCTGCTGATGTCATTTACCTTAAAAGTACCTTGGGACAAAGTGAAGTCATATAAACTCTGTGGCATGTCTGATAGCTGCATAACACTACAGTAGACATAGCTAGATATGTAGGAGTTCTAATCTCAATACTATCAACTGTGTGTTTGGGTGAGAATCATATCCTGTGTGGGTTATACCATTTTGATGTGTGTACCATCCACGCCTGATTACCACTTCCTGCTGGCATTACTTTATATAGCGTGTTAATGGCATCTGCCTCACATGCAGCATGTTAAACCATTGTACAGGCCATATCAGTCATCTGTACAGATGTCTATGAAATATCCACACGTTCACAACCTACATGTGGTCTGTGTCCCCTACCAATTGCCATGTATGTGATATTGTTGCCAAACAGGTCACAATTAGTGTAGTGACACACATGCCAGCATCAGATATCATACTTGACTGAAACATCATGCTAATACAATGCCTGTTACCCTATCACTTGTCCACGCTTGCAGGAGCAAAAGATGATGCTAGTTGCTATTTCTGGTGGGTTACATCACCATCCATGCAGGCATTCACAACATTACATGTTGTAAGAGGTAGTGGGTTATGTCCTATGCATATAATCTATGTGTGGCATGTCATGTGTATGTAGCACTATAGTACATTAAAGTGGATATGTAGGTTTACTAATCTGTCTATTGCCAACTGTGTTTGTGTTACTGTATGCACATCCCCTGTGTCAGTCTTTACTGTGTGTATGCAAAGGATATGCCATTTTGTCTCCCTGTTCCACCCTGTGAACTCAGGAATACATACAACAAACCTGTCATACACAGTACCATTCATGCCCTCACCAACAGCATCAGGGTTGAGTGAATGGGAAAGAAATGGCAGGGGCAACAAGTGCTGACAGGTGAATCTGTTGCAGTTAGTCTAATGGCTAAGCTTGTGAGGGACCTACTGCCAGTACTCCGGTAACCTGTTCTGTATTATGAGCCTGTGGTACTACACAACACTGAGGTGACATGTCTGAAAGCTACCTGTCTGTGACAAGGGGTATGTATGCAAGATCACACTGTCTGACAACAGTGTCCCTCACACACTGTTGCATGTATACACACCTTGTAAACATACATATAAAGCTGTACCTTGGCTATGAAATGGTTGGTGTATTTCCACTCTGCCATACTCCATGTTGACAATGTCTGCAGGACCACAGCCTGCAGGCACACAGCCACCTGGAACACAAACAGAATGCAACATGTCAGACTACATTCAATCAGTGGTACTAACAGCAGTAATGCATCATGGCTAATAAAATACATACACCTTTATGTGTACCCATAACAAATGCAAGCAGACAGCATTTTACAGAGTATTACATAGCTACACTGTACTAAATTCACCCTGTTCATAAGACCCATATTAGCATGTCCGTGCATTGTTGATATGGATGACAGGGATGTGGCATGGGTATCATCATATACACAGGGTATGGTGTGGGTTTGCCAGATGCCTAGGCTGCACCATACAGTTGACATCATGTGTGTGTGCTTGGAGGGGTATCCTATAAATAGTCTGTGCAGAGGTGCTGTGTGTGTCTGGAGGTGACCTGTCTGATACAGATATATATGTGTGTGTGTGTGCGTGTGTGTGTGTGTGTGTGTGTGTGTGTGTGTGTGTGTGTGTGTGTGTGTGTGTGTGTGTGTGTGTGTGTGTATGCACATAGTCATGCCATGCGGCTGTCCTACACAGGGGTATGTTAGACAGCTGTGGACCGTACATGGCAGGGTGTCCAATTCACCATTTCTGGCCATGGACATGGGAATTGGTCTTGCCAGAGGTCTCACTGACACCACCAGGCCTAAGGCCAGATGCAGTACTGCTTCCTGATGGTGACTGCTGTATGCTGGATCCATGTTCCTGATGAGACCAGCCAGGACCATGTGCCCATGGCCTGTTGGGTTGTGATGTAGACAGAAACTCCCCTTTGGTAGTGGTGGTGTCACTGCCACTATGGAGTGTTAAGGTGCATGGCCTTGTAGACTCTCAGCTGATGTTGGTGCTGACCTACATCCATGTGGCTGATGCCCATCTCCCACCACATGCTCTAGCACAGACATGCCATGGTCGAGGATTGCCAGGGTCCCACCCCACCATCTATTCATGACCTCAGTATTTTGCCATGTGGCCTCAACAAGATCATGTATGTTGCACATAAATCAGGAAGAGTTGTATCCAACACACTGAGTATTTTTCTGGTGTTGCATTCACTACATGCCTGTGCATCCATGATAGCCCAAAATATGCATCTGGTGAGACCTGCTGTGGCACTTACGCCAGTGGCTTGATGAGCAGCAGTCCACCTGTGAGCACCCCAGTCCATCTGCCTGTGTGGGACCTCACCTGCACTCTGGCTATGGCCAGTGTTTACACTCTCACCTGCCATAGTCACCACACTAGCCTGTTCTATACCACCACCTGCCAACTGTCCATTATCTGTGGCTGCTGGGGATGGGGCATGGGAGAGCATTATGATTGTGTGTAGGGACATTGTAAATGACTGTGGGATGTCAACCAATGGCACAGATTCAGCCCCTGACAACCCCACCTGTGCCTGACTATGACCATCATTATTGTCAGAGTCTGCAGAGCCACTGATATCAGATACTGAGCAGGAGGATCCATGACCATCATATCCACCTGTGGGGAGAAGACAACATATGTAAATTAATACCTGCACTATAAGCTTTGCTGCTACACACACACACACACACACACACACACACACACACACACACACACACACACACACACACACATAACACACCGCACACACACAGACATAGACAGGTGAGGTGGCAAACAGCCATCACACACACCTCCCAATAGCCAACTGGTGACATTCACAACACAGTCAGACAACTACATACACACCCTGGACAGGCCCTCAGCATCATGCAGTGCAGCCTTTTCCACTTAATGTTACTACTTATATACACCTCTGTGATATGTGAGTAGTGTTCATAGGTAATGGGCCTTCAAGAAGCACACACTGCACCCATGTACACATAATTGCTGCTCACCTCTGTAGCACAGTGGCAACTCCTACAGAACATCTCAACTGTGCAGAGTGTCGCTGAATGTCTACACGTGTGGCTCATATTTCTGGTCTGTTCGTCATAAATCCTGTGTTTGTCTGACACATTACTGGGATGATCTGAGGACTTGTGTCACTAATTAATGACATGTTTTGAGTTTCACACTTCAAAACCTGCAGTCCATGTATGTTAAAATAGAACCAGTTACACTAACAACCTTCTAAGCTTACAGTGGGTATTATAAGTGTAGACACTCCTGTTAGCATGCTAGATTCATCTGATATACAACATGAGACCACAGAAATCATGTGATAACATTTCCCACTTTTAATGTGACCTATAACCTGTGCAATCAAATTGAAGAAAAAACACATTGGTTGGGGGTTACATGTAGAAGTTGAGATGCATACAATTGGCTGGTTGCATGACTGTGCACAGACTTAAACTAATACTTTTTTAAAGCACCTTTTGATTTCATAACAGCAGTCAGTCCTCGTGATGGCGTGTATCAGCATGGCACATCTCGACTTAGCAATATTTGTACTCTTCCTTGCAATAGCCATCCAACTCTGTCAGATTGAGAGGGCATCTCTTCTGCGCAGCCCTCTTCATGGCACCCCACAGATTTTCTATTGGATGTAGGTGTGACTGTGGCTGGGCCATTCCAAAACATAGATTGTCTTCTGGTGAAAACATTCTTTTCTGGATTCTGATGTATGATTTGGGTCATTGTCATATGGAAAAGTGCATTTCCTCTCAATCCACAGCTTTCTATCAGGCACATGAAGATTTTGGGCCAAAAGGGACTGGTATTTTGAACTGTTCCTAATCCCCTCCACCTTGGCTAAAGGCCCACTTCCAGCTTATTAACAGCAACCCCAAAGCAGGACACTGCTATCACCATGTTTCACCATGGGGGTGGTGTTCTTTTGGTGATGCACAGTGTTGTTATTGTGCCAAACAAACCTTTTGGTATTGTGACCAAAAAGTGCAACCTTGGTCTCATTACACTATAACACATTTCCCCACATGCTTTTGGGAGAATCCAGACCTGGATGTTGATCTGTGTGAGAAAAGGCTTCCATCTTCCAACCCTACCCCATAGGCCAGACAAGTGGAGAATACGGGAGATTGTTGTCACATGTAGTACACAACCGGTACTTGCCAGAGATTCCTGCAGTGTTGCTGTAAGTATCCTAGCAGCCTCCCTTACCAGTTTGGATATTGTATTTTCTACACATCTGGAGGGATGTCAGTTCTTTGCAATGTCACCGTTGCCCCATATTTTCACCACCATTTGATGACTGTCTTCACTGTGTTGCATGGTATATGCAATGCTGTGGAAATGTGGGTGTACCCTTCTCTGGGCTGATACCTTTCACAAATGAGATCCCTTTGCTGCTTCATAATCTGTATGTGAACTATGGCTGTTGCTGTAGCAGGCAACTGAGTAAATGTTAGGATAATCCTGCTAGAACAGCTGACCGTTATTTGCTGTTAATCAAAGAGTCTCTGTAATTGATGGTAGGTGTGTACCCAAGAAGACGTAATGCTATAATTATATCGAAAGCTGCTTCAACACAGTATTAGCTTTAGCCTGTATAGATGTATTCATCTAGCTTCTTGTATGTATTTTTGTGTCATAATTGTTCCCCTATCAGATGTGTTTGTTTTACATTTGAATTGTACAGGTAATATGTCACATGAAAAGTTGGAAGGGTTTGGAAATGTTTTATTGTGCTCTCATTTTTGTATATCACAAATACCTGGCATTCTAATAGGTGTGTGTACACCATTTATATGAACGCTTGTATTGTCAACCTCTGGATTGCATTGCATAAGTGGAAATTCCTTAAGATTCCAAGAGCAGGCTAAGTTATTTCTTAAACTTATTTCACTGAACTGCACTTCTGAAATGCTTATAATTGTGCTATACAATTGATTTACTATATTTTTGCACTGTTATAAAGCTTTTTTTATTGTTTCACTGCATTTATGTACTGCTTTATACTGTTTTAACATTACTTAACTGTAAACTGCTTTTTCATACTGAGAGTTGTATTTTCTGTTTGTGAGTGCTCTATCCAAGCATTTCTGGACATTTTTTTCTGTTACAGTTAAAAGCATTCTTGAGTCTGCTCCTTGGTCTGTTTAAAACTTTCATTTAGTGGCTACAGCTAGGAACTGTAATAGTGTGCATTACTATAATTGCTTCTTTTATTTCAATTACTAAATTGTAAACTGCTTTTTCATACTGAGACTTGTATTTTTTCTTTGTGGGTGTTCTTTATATGCTTTTAAAGTGAGGTTTCTGTGTTCTGCTCAGGTGGCATAATCTTGATAGAGGCCTGTTGTCTAGGCTGGTAGTTTTGTTTGAGTTTCCTGTGTTTCTGGCAGCCATTTTCTGCTGATTGTCTTCATTATTATTGAGAGTAACAAGGCCTCCTGACCTTCTGTAGTATGAGTGATTGGTTAATAGCAGGGGCTGAGTAGTAATCTGATCTTCCAACTCCTCCATTCTTTCTGCTATATAAACCCTGTGTCTTATAAAGTTTCTGCTTGTATTGTCAGGCTCTGAATTGCATTGCATAAGTGGAAATTCTTTAAGATTCCAAGAGCAGGCTAAGTTATTTCTTATACTTATTTCACTGAACTGCACTTCTGAAACACTTATAATTGTGCTATACATTGATCTACTACATTTTGCACTGTTATAAAGCTTTTTTTATTGTTTCACTGCATTTATGTACTGCTTTATACAGTTTTAACATTACTTAACTGTAAACTGCTTTTTCATACTGAGAGTTGTATTTTCTGTTTGTGAGTGCTCTGTCCGAGTTTTATTGTGTATTTTTTTTCTGTTACAGTTAAAAGCATTCTTGAGTCTGCTCCTTGGTCTGTTTAAAACTTTCATTTAGTGGCTACAGCTAGAAACTGTAATAGTGTGCATTACTATAATTGCTTTTTTATTTAAATTACTAAATTGAAAACTGCTTTTTCATACTGAGACTTGTATTTTCTCTTTGTGGGTGTTCTTTATATGCTTTTAAAGTGAGGTTTCTGTGTTTTGCTCAGGTGGCATAATCTTGATAGAGGCCTGTTGTCTAGGCTGGTAGTTTTGTTTGAGTTTCCTGTGTTTCTGGCAGCCATTTTCTGCTAATTGTCTTCATTATTTTTGAGGGTAACAAAGCATCCTGACCTTCTGTAGTATGAGTGATTGGGAAATAGCAGGGGCTGATTAGTAATCTCATCTTCCAACTCCTCCATTCTTACTGCTATATAAACCCAGTGTCTTATAAAGTTTCTGCTTGTATTGTCAGGCTCTGAATTACATTGCATAAGTGGAAATTCCTTAAGATTCCAAGAGCAGGCTAAGTTATTTCTTACACTTATTTCACTGAACTTCACTTCTGAAATGCTTATAATTGTGCTATAAAGTTGACTTAGTATATTTTTGCACTGTTATAAAGCTTTTGTTTATTGTTTCACTGCATTTATGTATTGTTTTATACTGTTTTAACATTACTTAACTGTAAACTGCTTTTTCATACTGAGAGTTGTATTTTCTGTTTGTGAGTGTTCTATCCAAGCTTTTCTGTGCATTTTTTTCTGTTACAGTTAAAAGCATTCTTGAGTCTGCTCCTTGGTCTGTTTAAAACTTTCATTTAGTGGCTACAGCTAGGAACTGTAATAGTGTGTATTACTATAATTGCTTTTTTATTTAAATTACTAAATTGTAAACTGCTTTTTCATACTGAGACTTGTATTTTCTCTTTGTGGCTGTTCTTTATATGCTTTTAAAGTGAGGTTTCTGTGTTCTGCTCAGGTGGCATAATCCTGATAGAGGCCTGTTGTCTAGGCTGGTAGTTTTGTTTGAGTTTCCTTTGTTTCTGGCAGCCATTTTCTGCTAATTGTCTTCATTATTATTGAGAGTAACAAAGCCTCCTGACCTTCTGTAATATGAGTGATTGGGAAATAGCAGGGGCTGAGTAGTAATCTCAACTTCCAACTCCTCCATTCTTACTGCTATATAAACCCTGTGTCTTATAAAGTTTCTGCTTGTATTGTCAGGCTCTGGATTGCATTGCATAAGTGGAAATTCCTTAAGATTCCAAGAGCAGGCTAAGTTATTTCTTACACTTATTTCACTGAACTTCACTTCTGAAATGCTTATAATTGTGCTATAAAGTTGACTTACTATATTTTTGCACTGTTATAAAGCTTTTGTTTATTGTTTCACTGCATTTATTTACTGTTTTATACTGTTTTAACATTACTTAACTGTAAACTGCTTTTTCATACTGACAGTTGTATTTTCTGTTTGTGAGTGTTCTATCCAAGCTTTTCTGTGCATTTTTTTCTGTTACAGTTAAAATCATTCTTGAGTCTGCTCCTTGGTCTGTTTAAAACTTTCATTTAGTGGCTACAGCTAGGAACTGTAATAGTGTGTATTACTATAATTGCTTTTTTATTTAAATTACTAAATTGTAAACTGCTTTTTCATACTGAGACTTGTATTTTCTCTTTGTGGGTGTTCTTTATATGCTTTTAAAGTGAGGTTTCTGTGTTCTGCTCAGGTGGCATAATCTTGACAGAGGCCTGTTGTCTAGGCTGGTAGTTTTGTTTTTGTTTCCTGTGTTTCTGGCAGCCATTTTCTGCTGATTGTCTTCATTATTATTGAGAGTAACAAGGCCTCCTGACCTTCTGTAGTATGAGTGATTGGGTAATAACAGGGGCTGAGTAGTAATCTGATCTTCCAACTCCTCCATTCTTACTGCTATATAAACCCTGTGTCTTATAAAGTTTCTGCTTGTATTGTCAGGCTCTGAATTGCATTGCATAAGTGGAAATTCCTTAAGATTCCAAGAGCAGGCTAAGTTATTTCTTACACTTATTTCACTGAACTTCACTTCTGAAATGCTTATAATTGTGCTATACAGTTGACCTACTATATTTTTGCACTGTTATAAAGCTTTTGTTTATTGTTTCACTGCATTTATGTACTGTTTTATACTGTTTTAACATTACTTAACTGTAAACTGCTTTTTCATACTGAGAGTTGTATTTCTGTTTGTGAGTGCTCTATCCGAGCTTTTCTGTGCATTTTTTTTCTGTTACAGTTAAAAGCATTCTTGAGTCTGCTCCTTGATCTGTTTAAAACTTTCATTTAGTGGCTACAGCTAGGAACTGTAATTTTTCCTACCCACCCTCCCTAGTGTTGTGTGTTCTTATATTTGGTGGCTTTGCGGTTGCCCGCCCATGCTGTATATTTGATCTGTGACACTCTTCCCAGCCTAGTGTCATCAGTTCACTCAATCTAATAGAGAGCATTTGTGAAGGCCAACCCACTCAGATTCTTAACGTTGAATTAACTTCTGTTCCAGCTTTCTCCATTTCCACTTTACTGGAAAAAAAATCTAAGCTTGCTTCCCCCCTTTCCTGTGGCAAGTAAGATATGGATTTGCTGTGGCCAGGACTGTTTGTGAGCTCCTAAGCCCCCACCCCCACTTAACTGGGGTTAAACTATTCCTGGCGCCATAAAGTCTGTTCTTCAAAATTTCCCTTGCAACTAGCTAGCTTAATAGTTTTAGCACTCATCTGTTTCTCTGATCTCAGCACTTGCTCAGAACTCATTGTAAGCACTAAATAAGTTACAAATTACTACAGCACTCAACTTTCCTCACTTGTCTAGAGGAAAACAGTTTTTAGTACTTAATAAATAAGCACCTATTCAGGCATGCCTAAAGGTCAGCTCCCAGTGTTTTCTTCTGTCTACCTGATGAATCTGGGCATTTTGGGACAATGCAGCAATTGCCTCATGTACACAGACAACCCTCTCCTCCTACCATGCAACACTATGACCTGTGAGAGATGCACTTATATAGCCAAACTGGAAGCAAAGCTCTCTTCACCAAAGACTGGCCTAGACAGTCAAGAGGAGAAGGTAAACACTTGCACTGCACCACACTCATCACATAGTCCCTCAAAACCTACACCACCAAAACACACACACAGAAGCACAAAACACACACTTACATTTGAGGAGGCTCTCAGTACAAATCTGCCCAAACAACAGAGACCTCCAAAGCAGAAATGCAAGCAACCTCCACTTCCCAACACAACCCAAATGACACATAGTCCACATACTCAGTGGGCCACTCAACTACAGCACATAAGGCGTAACATACCCAACACTCTAGTCATATGTGACTCTATAGTCAGGCACACTGATGTTCCACTCACCAGGATAAACAAGGAGAAATTTACTGTCAGCTGCCTGTCAGATGCCAGGATCCACCACATAACGCATGCACTCCGGTCACTCCACAACAAGTCCAAATATGACTCTGTCATTGTCCATGTTGGTGTGAATGACCTGAGATGTACCTCCCTGGACTACATGAAAAGAGACATGGAGGAGCTCTCCGACCTTGTAGCCCAGGCCGGTATGACCATAGCCCTGAGTAGCATCCTGCCATCACCCAGAATGACATCACAGTACAAGGACAAAATGATTGGCCTTAACAATTGGCTAAGCTTCTGGTGTCATTCTAAGGGAATCCAGTATCTGTCTGCCTGGGATGACATGATCGACAGACCATGCTGCTTTGCCAGAGATGGCCTGCACCTGTTGCCCTTGGGATTCCAGCTTCTGGCAAAGTCTCTTGCCACCCCTATAGTGCCTTTTTTAGGCAAGGTTCAAATGACAAGTTCACCACCGTAACAGGTACAAGCAAGCAAAATCTGAGGGTAATGCTGCTCAATGCCAAAAGTCTAAACCTCAAAATGCACTCACTCGAGGCACTCCTTAAAATGGAGAACACTGACATCTGTGCAGTGACAGAGACCTGGTTCAAAGCTCCAGAGAGGTGGAGGCATGTCCATATTCATTAAGGATATCTACACGTCCAAGCTAGTTGCTCAGCATAATGCATCCGAGATTATCCAAGTTCAACTAACTCTGGGCAAAACCACAATCCAGATTGTAGCTTGTTACAGACCCCCCCACCATGCCCCAGGATTCCCACTCCTCTTTTCTTGACACACTGGAAAATATTAAGGTACAACCCAACACTCTAATAATGGGTGATTTCAACTACCCTACCATTAACTGGGAAAACTACTCATGTACTAACTCTTTTGCTCAACGTTTTCTGGAAATCATCAATTCCAACGCTTTGGATCAACTAATCCACACCCCCACCAGGGGCAGCAATATCTAGACCTGGTCATCACCAACATGGGTGACCGGTGTTCCACACCAGAGGTCAGCTCCTCATTGGTCAGATCCGACCACAAGCTAACCACCCTAGACATCCACATCCCACTCCCACCCCCATTAGGAAAACAACCGTAAAAAATTTCTCCAAAGCCAACTTCACACTTCTTAAGACAGAAGTGGAAAACTTCACGACACCCATGCAGATGGATAATAGAGGTACGACTGCTGAATCCTACACAAATGCACTTTATAAGCACTTACACGAGTGCATGGATCGTGCTATCCCTAACAGAACCAAGATGCTATCCTCCAAAATAAGGAAGCCAATCTGGTGGTCTTCTGCCATAAACAAACTCTACAACAGAAGAAAGAAACTGTTGCAAAAAAGAGTAAAATCCCATGATTGGTGGAACTCCCTGGACAGCCTCAGTAAGAAGCTGAGATCCCTCATAAAATCCTCCAAAGCTACTTATGAAAACAAAATTGCCACTGATTCTAAAGACAACCACAAAGCATTCTATAGCTATGTGAAAAATCTCAATGGCAACACTCAAATCTGCTCTGAGTTACAGCACAATGACACTAAATATACAGAACCAACTGATATTGCCAAAATCCTGGCAGATAGGTTCAGTGCTAACTTTACCCCCCTCTCAACCCCTAAAGGGCCCATCTTTATACCGGAAGAATGCAAAGTTCCTGTAATCACGGCTGCACAGGTAAAAACTTCACTCTCCAAAGCCAAGAACACAGCATCCATGGGACCTGACAACATCCCAGGCTGCCTTCTACATGAAATACAGAATGAACTGGCACCCCACCTAAGTACCATGTTCAATCATAGCGTCACCTCAGGCTTTGTGCCCACTGAATGGCACACCGCAACAGTTATCCCACTCCACAAAGTGGGGGCCATAACAGACCCCAGGAACTACCGCCCCATTAGCCTGATAAGCCTCGTCTGCAAGGCCATGGAATGTATCATCATGGAACTCATAAACAAAGACAATGGAGATCTCCAAATTCTGGACCCCACACAGTTTGGGTTTGTAAAAGGCAGATCATGTCTCCTAAACCTGATAGACTTCTTTGAAGCAGTCACCAAAGCCATAGATGAGGATAAGGTGGTTCGCACAGCCTATCTAGATCTCGCTAAGGCATTCAACATCATCCCCCACTCTGGAAGTATAGATAAACTCACTAAACTAGGTATAAATCCCTATGTTACAAGATGAGTTGCCAACTGGCTTACTGACAGAATCCACACCGTGAAAGTAGCAGACTCCAAATCAGACTTCAGGCCAGTGACAAGTGGAGTACCACAGGGTTCAGTCCTGGGTCCTCTCCTGTTTGGTATCTACTTCTCTGAAGTACAGGCTAACACAGAAGGTCTTTGGCTAACTAAATTCGCAGATGGCTGCAAACTAGGAGCCATAATTGAAACTCCTAATGATGTGGACATCCTACAAAAGGGCCTCACTGAGACAGATGCCTGGTGTCAAAGACATGGTCTCAAGCTCAATGCCATAAAGTGAATTGTCCTCCCCTTTGGTAAAAACTCTGTACCCATGAACTACCACATAGGCAGTAGTCTACTTAACACTGAGAGTGTGATAAGAGACCTTGGGACACAGGTTGACAGTAGTCTCTCCTTTGATAATCACATCACCACATTGGTCAGGAAATCCTTCTACGTGGCACACCTCATCACAAATGGTTTCTCATCCAGAAAAAAAGAAGTAATTGCTCCCCTCTACTCATCACTCATTAGACCCATTATAGAGTACAACGCCCCTTTTGGTATGTACCTCACAAGACATCTACAATGACTGGAAAGGCCACAAAAATACCTCACAAAGAGGATTACTGGCCTCAAACAGATGCCTTACGCAGACCATTTAAAAAAACTCCAGCTTTACTCCGTCACATATCGCCTACTCAGAGGCGATCTCTGCCTAACATACAAAGCTATGTCAAACCCAGAGCTGTTGGACATGCTCCCCTTATAGAAATCCCAATCCCTCTGAGCTACACGCTCTAGGGACCTAAACCTTGTCACCACAATAAACAGAAGATGCTGGAGGGATAGATTCCTGTCCCAGAGACATCCCATACTCTTTAACAGACTACCCATCTTTGTCAAACAGAGCTCCTCATTAACACTATTCAAGAAAAATCTTGATGATTGGATGGGTAAAAGGAAATTCACCCCGGGGATCACTTCTGTGGTTCTGCTTGACAGTGGCACAGAAAAATAATTTTCTTGGGTGGCGAAAGCCAGGGTACCTTTTTGGCTAGGCTTGTATAGGCCCTAGGGCCAATAACCTAGTACCTACCTATGAACGTATGAACCTATAAACTCTATAACATTAATTTTTAAAATATGTCCCTAGTTTTGGGCCTTTTTCCCCCATTTTGTCAGTCTTTGTCCAGATTTCTTGTGACAGGTTGTGAGGTATGCTACAGATATGTGATATCTCCTTCAAATTGGTCCCTGTAATAACCACTGTGATGCAATACAGTTAACCCCACCAAAAGTGATCATGCAGATACGCAAAATAGCTGAGAATAACAGTTGTGTGCATGGTCACATGTATGACCTTAACATGCCTGGGGTACTGGTGAGTCACAACAGGACAGTCCCATAATCACTGGCTTCAGGCTTCTGTCCCACATCCAGACCAGAGGCACTTATGTAGTTGTGGGGGAGAGGTATTGTCAGCAGACTCATATTTGGCATTGGTACAAGATGAATCCTACTTTTCTGCACATGTACAGTACAAGCTCTGATAATACACGATTTGCTGTCCTTCACCATAGATGTACACTTGTGTTCATTACTAACCCCCACCCAAAAATGCAGTTTGAACTGACATATGCATCTAAATACTCTATATAAGACAGTATGACTGCTACATGACCAAATTGATGTGCACTGTGGCCTTACCTGGACGCTCCTCACCTGTTGCTTGGGTGCCATCCACCTCCACAACTTGTGTTTCTTGTGTTGGCTGCTGTTTGTGGGCTGCCCCAAGGTTGTCAAGGAGCTCTTCTGTTGCCATAAGTGAGGCCTGTGTGGCTGGACCCCCACCTATAGAAGTACGGTTCCTGGCCACAGCAGCAGCTCTTTGCTGACCATGACATATCAGGTCAGTTGCCTGATCCATGTGCGACCATGGTGGCCAAAGGCATTAAGTCTGTGGACAAGGTTGTGCCACATGGCAGTCCACTCCTGCTGATTTTGTTGGCTATGTCCGAACATCATCCCATAGTGCTGGATTAGAGTGTATATTATGTTATTGAATTTTTTAAAAGTTTGAACGTCATATGGTCGAAGCCATATGATCAAACTTTTAAAAGTTTGAAAAGCTAAAAAAATTAACAGAAAAAAAACTACCTGACCATTTTAAGCAGGGGGGGCAAGGCCCCCCCCCCACTCTTTAAATATACCAAATTTGACATTGCACTACAGTGAAGGAAAGGGAAATCTTCCCATTCTGCACTATATGGAGATCTCCATTAAAACGTTCAAACTTTTAAAAGTTCGATCATATGGTATCGACCATATGACGTTCAAACTTTTAAGAGTTCGATAACGTAATATACACCCGCTGGATTATGGCATCAGTGATGGCTGCATTTTCATCTGCAGTATATGCTGGCTGATGCTGCATGCCACCTGGAAGACATAAACAGGGGAACACATCAGAGAACCTCAGACATTGCCCAAAGTTATTTACAGAGCCAGCACATCAACATTGACTATCATTAGCCACCACTTACAACCACATCATACCCCTGTCATCTATCAGCACAGTATGAACCTGCATTACACTCCTGGTCCTGATGTGTCATGTTCCCCCCCAATGAGGGCCAGTATATTACATAAACCACCATTCATCTTTCACGTTTGTGTAGAAGGATGACAGTAGCCATCTTGTGGCAGATGGGATGTCAATGGTACTCAGGTTTTGCTTGCATACAGTGTATAATGGAGCTGGAAGCATATGCCTGAGTTCATGTAGGATGCAGACAAGAATGTTATCAGGTCCCATGGAGACTTGCTTTTGTTGACTTTGATTAGGCATTATGCACCTGCTCCCTGATGATAAGGGGAGGGGTGCGGGTACTGTGCATATCCACATATACTGATGGTGAGCCAGGGGGTGATGTTTGCCCTAAACCTGTCTGCAGCAGGTTGTCTATAGCTTTGGTGTGTGTGTATGGGGTGTGATTGACCACCATTACAGGGTGGTTTGGGTTGTTGCCTCTGAGATTGCAGACATATGTGAAGATGGCCTCATAGTTAGCCTTACAGTAATCTACTTGTGACCTTATATACTCATTCAGACATAGGTTGACTTGCTGCCAAGTTGATGCCTGCTCCTACTTTGCCCTGTACAGCCAATATAGTGACCAGTTATGTGGTTTGTGTATTGCTACTCTCCAGAAAGGGGATTACTCTACCTTGGCGGAGGCAGGTTTTACAAATAAGGTATTGCTGAGTCCATACAGCTATGTAGGTGGTCATACAGCTGTTTGTAGTAGGCATGGACACAAGGTCATTACACAGTTGGACACCTCTCCAATTTCAGCCTGATAATCATGCTTATTCTAGTATCCATATCTGTGTCAAGGCAATGCAACAACCAGTAGCTGTAGAAATCTAACTCTGTTGGATGCACAGAAACTAAGATTACACACATGTACAACATGTACAGCTTATTTACCTGACGTTTTGCATCCCATGTCTGTTGTTATGAGGCAGCCAGGTACACCTACTCATACATACATGTGCACAGGTAATACCTGATATACGTTTATGTCAGTATGGCACACTGTATTTATACTCTTGCTGCTCAGTCATTCCTCTCAACCCATTAGAGCAGGACATCTGTAGGATGCCACACATACATCATGGTGATGGGCCAAAATTAGTGACACTCTTAATATTGCTGTAACACACAAGTCAATTGATAACACTGTAGCCTTTACAGTCACAGACATACCCTGGAGGATGTCTGACACTCCTATGGCAGGAAGAGAGGATAAAGGCTAGGAGTGTGGTAGTAAGGGTCGGAACTTTTAATGTTGGCAGTATGACTGGTATGAGGACATAGCTATCTGATTATGATGGACAGAAGGAAGTTTGATATATTGTGTGTGCAAGAGACCAGATGGAAGGAGGGTAAGGCTAGGTGTATCAGAGGTAGGTCCAAATTATTCTATCATGGTGTGGATGGGAGGAGAAATGCTGCAGGGGTTATCCTGAAGGAACGGTATGTCAAGAGTGTTTTTGGAGGTGAAAAGAGTGTTGGACAGAGTGATGTTTATGAAGCTGGAAATTGATGGTGTAATGATAAGTGTTGTTATTGCATATGCTCCACAAGTTGGGTGTGCTATGGATGTAAAAGAAAAAAGTGAGTTGGATGAAGTGGTGATGACTGTACCCAAGGGTGAGAGAGTAGTGACTGGAACAGATTTCAATGGACATGTTGGTGAAGGGAACAGAGAGAATGTGAAAGTGATGGGTAGGTATGGTGTTAAGCAAAGGAATGCAGAAGGTGAGATTGTACTGGATTTTGCAAAAAGGATGGACATGGCTCTGGTGAATATGTATTTTAACAAGATGAGGAGCATAGGGTGACATACCAGAGTAGAGAAAGATGCACACAGGTGTGTTATATCCTATGCAGGAGGGCCAGTTTGAAGGAGATTGGAGACTGTAAAGTGGTAACAGGGGAGAGTGTACTTAGGCAGCATAGAATGATGGTCTGTGGGATGATGTTGGTGATCAAGAAGAGGAGGAGGAGTATGAGGGCAGCACCAAGGATCAAATGGTGGAAAGTGAAAAAGGGTGATTGTGAGGTTGAGTTCAGGGAAGAGTTAAGACAGGCACTTGGTGGTAGTGAAGAGTTACGGAATATCTGGGTAACTACAGCAGAGCTAGTAAGGGAGATGACTAGAAAGGTGTTTGGTGTGACATCTGGACAGAGGAAGGAGGACAAGGAGACCTGGTGGTGGAATGAGGAAGTACAGGAGAGTATACAGAGAAAGGGGTTGGTGAAGAAGAAGTGGGATTGTCAGAGAGATGAAGAAAATAGACAGAAGTAAAAGAAGATGAGGTGCATGGCAAAGAGAGAGATGGTGAAGGCTAAGGATGAGGCATATGAAGAGTTGTATGAAAGGTTGGACACTAAGGATGGAGAAAATGACCTGTACCAATTGGCTAGACAGAGGGACCAAGCTAGGAAAGATGTGCAGCAGGTAAGGGTGATAAAGGATAATGAGAGAAACATACTCACAAGTGAGGAGAGTGTTGAGCAGATGGAAATAGTACTTTGAAGGGCTGATAAATGAAGAGAATGAGAGAGAGAGAAGGTTGGATGATGTGGGGATGGTGAATCAGGAAGTGCAATGGATTAGCAAGGAGGAAGTAAGGATAGTTATGAAGAGGATAAAGAATGGAAATGCTGTTGGTCCAGATGACATACCTGTGGAAGCATGGAGGTGTTTAGGAGAAATGGCAGTGGAGCTTGTAATCAGATTGTTTAATGAAATCTTGGAAAGTGAGAGGAGTGGAGAAAAAGTGTTTGGGCACTGATTATAAGAATAAAGGGGATGTACAGAGCTGTAGTAACTACAGAGGGATAATACTGATCAGTCAAAGAATGAAGTTACGGGAAAGAGTAGTAGAAGCTAGCTTAAGAAGGAAGGTGATGATTGGTGATCAGCAGTATGGTTTCATGCCAGGAAAGAGCACTACAAATGTGATGTTTGCTCTGAGAGTGTTGATGGAGAAGTACAGAGAAGGTCAGAAGGAGTTGCATTGTGTCTTTGTGGACATAGAGAAAACATATGACAGGGTGCCTAGAGAGGAGTTGTGGTATTGTATGAGGAAGTCAGGAATTTGCGACAAATATGTAAAAGTGGTACAGGATATGTACAAGGGTAGCATGACAGTGGTGAGTTCTGCAGTGGGAGTGACCGATGTATTTAAAGTGGAGGTGGGATTACATCAGGGATCAGCTCTGAGCACTTGCTTATTTGCTGTGGTGATGGACAGGTTGACAGACAAGATCAGACAGGAGTCCCTGTTGACTATGATGTTTGCAGATGACATTGTGATCTGTAGTGAGAGTAGGGAACAGGTTGAAGAGACCCTGGAGAGGTGGAGATATGCTCTAGAGAGGGGAGGAATGAAGGTCAGCAGGACTAAGACAGAATATATGTGTGTGAATGGGTGGGAGAATAGAGGAATTGTGAGGATGCAGGGAGTACAGTTTGCAAAGGTGGATGACTTAAAGTACTTGGGATCAACAGTTCAAAGTAATGATGAGTGTGGGGGAAAAGTGAAGAAGAGAGTACAGGCAGGATGGAAAGGGTGGAGAAGAGTTTCAGTAGTGATTTGTGACAGACGAGTACCATTAAGAGTATAAGGGAAGGTCTACAAGAGGGTAGTGTGACCAGATATGTTATATGGGTTGGAGGCAGTGGCACTGACAAAAAGGCAGGAGTCAGAGCTGGATGTGGCAGAGTTAAATATGTTAAGACAAGGGTGAACAGAATTAGGAATATGTATATTAGAGGGTCAGCCCAGGTTGGACGGTTTAGAGACAAAGCCAGAGAGGTGAGATTGCATTGGTTTGGACATGTGCTGAGGAGCTATGCTGAGTATATTGGGAAAAGGATGGCAAGGATGAAGCTGCCAGGTAAGAGGAAAAGAGGAAGGTCTAAGATAAGGTTTCTGGATAAGGTGAGAGAGGACATGCTGGTGGTTAGAGTGACAGAGCAAGATGCAGGGGACAGGAAGAAATGGAAACAGATGATCCTCTGAGATGACCCCTAACAGGAACAGCCAAAAGAAAAAGAAGAAGTTGTGATGTCAGTCTTCACTGATTTGCCAATGATTTGCCAGACATAACACAACTCTGTGAGTAAATGACTACAAATATGAGGCACACATATGGTCAGTGTGCATAACACTGGACAGTTGAATAGTATGAACTCAGTATATCACATGCAGTACAACAAACGTCTGCAACAGTAGTTTACTATGCAAATACCATGTATAGGTCTCTAACATTTCTGAGACAAACATGTATCTCATAGCTGTATTCACAATTAACGTATGGATATCTATGACATCCCAGAAGCTGGCCTACCAGTGTCACAGTCAGTATAGTTCAACACACACTCCAGTAGTAGTCATATATGAGCCATCCTTTCCTGGCATAACTCAGGGGCCTGCACTGTGATCTATGTCACTGCAGACAGACCCAGATGCTATGGCCATAGGTTCTGATCAGCAATATATCAGTACAGCAAGTTTTGTTGAAACATATTTGTTGAACTTCCTATTCCCTGTTATTACATACTCCCTACTGCATTCCATTACATGCTTTCTTGTTTGACATACCTTTATTTTTCCAAGTATAGTTGGTTTGATTCCAATTTTTGTTGGTTGGTTTGTTTGTCTCTCACTCTCTCTTTCTCCAAGATGCAGGGTATACATCTGTTTTGCATAGGCAGCAGCTTGCCTTTTGTAGGTAATGCTGATGAGCAGCTGATGGCCTGTGCACCAGTTGGTGTCCCCCACTTGTTAATTGCATGGAGAACAGCTGTGTTGTTATTCCTATAGCCAATGGCATGGCAACACACTCCTATAATTGAGTACTTCATGTGGGTGTTGCCCCTTTTCCTTGCCTGTGAGGAGGACTTCATGGAGGTGTGTGAATAACAACATCACAGAGGGTCAATGGAAATACCTCTTACAATGAAAACTGTGGAGACAGCCCAACAAAATGGAAGAGAATTTTCCAGACATAGGGACAGAATGTAAGTATTGCTGTTATACAGTTGGATTAATGCTAGTTTAACAGGGTTTCTGTGGACATGGATTTTCTGTGTGATTTTAAGTCTGACAGTGTTATGTGATTGACATAACTCTCAACTGTAAGGCTATCTGCAGAATGGCCAGAGTTTGGACTCATGTTTTGTGGGTTCCTCAGACATTTTTTGTTTTTGGAAAATCAGTAGCATACTCTGGGGATTATGGTCAGTAAATAGTAACATCCATTTGTGTTTCTGACTTCATATCCATCAGAAAAGATGTGTTACAACAAATCCTGTTACACCAGCAACTTTCTCAGTTTATAAGAGCAATATTTCAAATATGTCTGTTTTTGGGCCTCTTTCCTCCAAGTATGTTAGGCTTTGTCCAGATGTCATGCAGTAAGAGGTTGATAGGTATGGTATATCTTTATTTAGTACTTTTATTCCTGATATCATCCCAGCAATGTATCAGAATGCCAGACATGTTATGTAGAAGAGGCCTTATATATGAGGACAAAGCATGGAGGTCCTGTGGGACTCTGTACAGTTGAGAGGTCTGTGTATTTCTGGCTATTGTTGACAGACTGTCAGGACTGTGTAGCAGTGTAGTGTGTAAATATTATTTGCCCTTTTAGGGAGGGGGTAGATATAAGTGTTATGGCTCCTTTTCTATCTGACTGTGCATGCTGCTCCAGTTTCTGGTGGTGTATCAGCTGTATATGTCTGTAGGGGCTGACTGGGACATGTCCTGTACCATGGTCAAGATTCATACTACACTGTGAATTGCGACAGTATATGTAGGGGTATTGTGTGAGTGGCAAACATGATGTTTTTGTTCACGCAGTCCTTGTACTCTGCTGTTCATTTGGCTTACCCGTATGCCACTGTGACTGTAATGAAATTGGTTGCGGGTATGCACTTTCACACTGGTGTCTATTTTTCATTGCTGTTACATCCCTGTAGTGCCTGATATATTTGCAAATACATGTGTAATCACCCATAGTGGAGTTGGGTTAGTTTTGTGTCAGTCTGACTGTAGTTTGGATGGTGCTTGGTGACATGCTTAGCAGCTCAATGTAGCTTCCCTAATGTGATATTATGTCCAGATATTTGTAGGATGTTCATAGGTTCATAGGTTCATAGCTAGGCTATCTGCCCAAAGGCATTTATAAGCCTAGCCGGAATGTGTTGGCTTTCGCCACCCCCTTAGATTAGTTCCCTGTGCCTCTGTCCAGCAGGGCCACTGACGTGATCCCTAGGGTAAACTCTCTGTTTCCCAGCCACTCGTCAAGGTTTCTCTTGAAGAGTGTTAGTGAGGAGCTCTGCCAAATGTAGACTGGAATCTTGTTCCAGAGCATGGGAAGTCTCTGGGACAGGAATCTATTCCTCCAGCATGTACTATTTATTATTGTGGTGAGATTTAGATCCCTAGAGGGTGTGGCTCGAGGGGATATGGTTTTCTTTAGGTGGAGCATGTCCATCAATTCTGGGTTGGATATGGCCTTGTATGTCAGGCAGAGATCATCTCTGAGTAGGTGATATGCAACCGAGTACAGCTGAAGTTTCTTCAGTTGAGTTGCATAGGGCATCAGTTTGAAGCCAGTGAGCCTCTTGGTGAGGTACTTCTGTGGTCTTTCCAGCTGTTGCAGGTGTCTTGTAAGGTGCATCCCAAATGGGGTGTTGTAGTCTATGATGGGTCTGATGAGTGATGCATAGAGGGGCACAATGACCTCTTTTGATCTAGATGCAAACCCTTTTGTGATTAAGTGGGCCACATAAAAGGATTTTCTAACCACTTTGGCAATGTGAGTATCAAAGGAGAGATTACTATCTACTTGGGTCCCCAGATCCCTTATTATGTCTTCCATATTTATGGGGCTACCACCTATGTGGTAGCTTGTTGGTACTTTGTTTTTTCCAAAGGGGGTGACTATGCACTTTTTGGCATTTAGCTTGAGGCTATGGCTTTGACACCAGGCATCTGTCTCAGTGAGACCCTTTTGGAGGATGTCTGTGTCAGCCTGAGAATCAATTATAGCTCCTAATTTGCAGTTGTCTGCAGGTTTGGTCAGCCATAGTCCTCCTGTGCTTGCCTGTGCCTCTGAGAAGTATATGCCAAACAGAATGGATCTTAGGATTGAGCCCTGGGGAATGCCACTTTTAACTGGTTTAGAGTCAGACCTAGCTCCCACAACTCTTACCATGTGGGTTTTGTCCGTGACCCATTTGACAACCCATCTCATGATGTAGGGGTTTATGTTCAGGCTGGTGACCTTGTCTATAATACCAGAATGGGGAATGGTGTCGGAGGCCTTTCTGAGGTCTAGCTAGGCAGTGTGGACCACCTTTCCCTCATCTATAGCCTTGGTAACTGTCTCAAAGAAGTCCACCAGGTTTAGGAGGCATGCTCTGCCCTTAACAAAGCCAAACTGGGTAGAGTCCAGTGTTTTGAGGTTCCCAATGTCTCTGTTAATGAGATCCATGATGATGCACTCCATAGCCTTACAGACCAAGCTAGTCAGGCTTATAGGGTGGTAGTTCCTGGGGTCTGTTGTGGCTCCACCTTTGTGGAGCAGAATAACCGTTGCTGTGTACCACTCTATGGGCACATAGCCTGTGGAGAGGTTGAGTTTGAACAGTGAGTTTAGGTGAAGGGTTAGTTCATCTTTGAGCTTGTATAGGATGCAGCCTGGGACACCGTCCAGTCCCATTGATGCTGTGTTTTTGGCTTTGGAGAGGGCTCTTTTAACCTGAGTGTCTGTGATTTCAGGGGCACTACATTCATCTGTTATGGGTATGAGCCCTTTTGGGGGTGAGAGGGGTGTGAAGTTTGCACTGAACCTGTCTGCCAGGATGTTGGCGATATCGGTCGGTTCAGCATATGTTGTGCCATTCTGCACTAACTCCGAGCTGATCTGAGAATTACCACTTAGATTCTTGACATAGCTTAAGAATGCCTTCTGTTTATCTTTGGAATCCTTGGCAATTTTTCTTTCAAAGCTAGCCTTGGATGATTTTATGAGGGATCGTAGTGTCTTGCTGATACTGATCAGGGATGTCTTCCCTTCTTGAGATTTTACTAATTTCTGTACTAGTTTCCTCCTTCTACTGTATAGCTTGTTTATAGCAGGTGTCCATCAGACTGGTTTCCTTTTCTTGGAGGAGTGAGTCTTGGTTTTGCTTGAGAAAGCATGATCCATGCATTCTTGTAGGTGCCCATAGAGTGCATTAGTAAAGGATTTTGCAGCTTGGACAGCGTTATCCTTTAGCATGGGGGATTTGAAACTTTCCACCTTGGTTTTAAGTAATGTGAAGTTTGCTTTTGAAAAGTTTTTCACAGTGGTTTCTTTGAATGGGGGTGGGGGAGGAATGTGGATATCCAGAGTGTTTAGTTTATGGTCAGATCTAACCAGTGAGGGGTTGACCTCCGGTGTGGAACACTGGTCACCCATGTTGGTGATGACCAGGTCCAATATGTTGTCTCCTCTGGTGGGGGTGTAAACCAGTTGATCCAGGGTGTTTGAGTTTATAAATTCTAGAAAATGTTGGGCAAGGGAGTTAGTACTTGAGTAGTTCTCCCAGTTAATGTTTGGGTAATTGAAATCACCCAATATCAAGGTGTTTGGTAGGACCTTTATATTTCCCAGTGTTTCCAGAAATGTGGAATGGGGGTCCTGGGACATGGTGGGTAATCTGTAGCAAGCTAAAATTTGAATTGCAGTTCTTCCCATTGTTAGTTGCATGTGGATGATCTCTGAAGGATCATGCTGTGCTACTAACCTAGAGGTGAGGGTATCCTTGATGAATATGGATACACCCCCACCTTTTGTATTTTGGTCTGTGTTTTGTGGCCAAAATGTATGGTATGGGTTGTAGCCTGGTAGTGCTGGGGTGCTCTCTGGAGCCTTAAACCAGTTTTCTGTTACTGCACATATATCAATTTTCTCCATACAGAGGAGTGCCTTGAGTGCATGCATTTTGAGGTTTAGACTTCTGGCATTGAGTAGCATTACCCTCAGTTTTGTGTTACTTGTGCTATTTATGGTGGTGGGTTTGTCTTTTGAGACTTGCCTAAAAAAGGCACTAGGGGGTGGCAAGAGCTTTGGCCAGTATTCAAAAGCCTAAGGGTGACAGGTGCAAGCCTAGTGAAGCAGGGTGGCTTGACGAGCATGTCATCCCAGGCTGACAGACACTGGATCCCTTTTGAATGACACCAGAAGCTTAGCCAATTGTTGAAATTAATATTTTTTTCTTTATACCATGGTATCATTCTTGGTGAGGGCAGGATGCTACTCAGGGTCTGGGTCATACTGGCCTGGGCTATGTGATCAGAGAGCTCTCCCATGTCTCTTTTTATGTAGTCCAGGGAGGTACGGCTCAGGTCATTCACACCAACATGGACAATGACAGTCATATTTGTACTTGTTCTGGAGTGACCTGAGTGCTTGTGTTATGTGGCAGATCCTGGCACCCGACAGGCAGCTAACAGTAACCTTCTCCTTGTTCAGCCTGAGTGGGACGTCAGTGTGCCTGACTATAGAGTCACCTATTACTAGTGTGTTGGGTATGTTATTTTGCCTTAAGGGCTGTGATTGCGTGGCACACTGGTTTTGTGAAGTATGTGTTTCATGGTTTGTGTTGGGGGGGGGGGTGGAGATTGCTTGAATGTCTGCTTTGGAGGTCTCTGTTGCTTTTGCAGAGTTTTATTTAGAGCTTCCGAGTATGTTTTTGTGTATTTATATGTGTTTTTTCCCGGTGCTGGTTTCATAGGTCTCTGTGAGACTGGTAGTGTGATGCAAGTAATTCCCTTCTCCTCTTGACTGTCTGGTCCAGTCTTGGGTTGAGAGAGCTTAGCCTCCAGTTTTCCTGTATAATTGCATCTCTCACATGTACTAGTGTTTGGTGGTGGGAGGAGAGGATTGTCTGTGTACATGAGACAGTTGAAACATGCTCTCAAAATGCCCAGATTCACAAGTTGGCCCAGAGAATACACTTGAAACTGCCTTTGGACATGCCTGGATAGGTACAGTGAGCTGTTTTACTGATTGGCTGGTAATGTCAAATATAGAGCCTTGTCCTTCTCTGCAGTATGGGAGGGGGTCCTAGTACTAAGGTTTATTAGTGCTTGCTATGAGTTCTGAGCAAGTGATGGGCTGAGAAGTGAATGGTTTGAGTGCTTAAGTTGAAAGTTTGTCTAGTTCTAAGGGAAAAATTGAAGGGTAGAATTTGCGGAGCCGGTAATAGTTATACCCTAGCTAACCGGTGCTGCCCAGCATGCAAAACCGTGCTAATGTGGGTTTTATAGCAGGGAAATGAAAGAGATAGAAATTAGCCCAAAATGGCCAATAAACTACTAATTTCTTGGCTGAAACCACTCCTCCAGGGACAGATAGGCTGCTCAAAGTTCCCCTGTCTCACAGGTGAACAGAGAAACTTCCTTCTATCCAAGTAAGGTATTGGCAAACACAGAAACATGTAACACAGCCCTGAATTCAGAACTAACCTGTAAACTGGACTATACTAGCTTAGAAAGGTGGGAAAACAAGTA
>NC_056741.1:107829116-108031784 GCF_019279795.1 Protopterus annectens
CCTGACTGCAGGTGACAGGCTCTTGTCCATGCTCACTCCTGGGTGAGATGGGCCCCATCCTTTGCGGAAGTTCCACCAGTAGGTGGTGCAGGACCAGCTGATGAGGGAGATCTGGGTTGGGCCAGATGAGGTGTGACAGGCAGATCCACTGGGATCTGCCTTCTCAAACGTGCTATGGTGTAGAGGTTTTACAAAATATCTTGGTTAGTCATGAACAATAAATTTCAAGATTAGTTATAACAGCATGCATGGATGTTCCAATTAACTCCATAAAACAGATTTGAAACAGTTGGATAGCAAACAGAACACATGCATAAATGGAACAACAGTATGCATAGTAACAGCTTGCCAGTAACATTGATTGCAACAGGCCACCAACAATGGTAATTGAACAAGGTATAGTAACATGCAAGCAATCAAACATGTTAACAATAATATAACACAAGTCCCAACATTAGGGTTGGAGCACAACATACCCATAGCATATGAGTAATAATTATTGATGCAGATGAGGGTTGGGGGAGAGACAAAAAGTCCATTAACAACTGTTTATGCTTCTATTTTCCACAACAGCACTGCTCAATAATCTATGGGTCTGCCCTCACTTTACATCTACCTATGGCCCATAACTTCTGTAGTACAAACATACCTATTAAACTGTCAGCCTGGAATGGTATGAGCCAAACTGTGACAACTCTGGGTACATGACTAGTGGGGACTCATTCATGTCAGGGTTACATATCTGGCACAGGAGGGTTACCCTGAACTGTTATGTGAGTGTGTTACTGGCGTCCATCATAGGTTCATGGGTTCATAGGTTCATACTAGGCTATCTGCCCTAGGGCATTTATAAGCCTAGCCAGAGTGTGTTTGGCTTTTGCCACCCATTTTAAATTAATTTTGCTATGCCCTTTTTCGAGGTTAGTATACTGTGCCTCTGTCTAACAGTGACACAGACGTGATACCCAGGGTAAACCTATGATCTCCATCCACTCATCAAGATTCCTCTTGAAGAGAGTCAATGAGGGACTCTGCCTAACCTGGACTGGGATTTTATTCCAGAGTGAAGGGAGCCTCTGGGTTCTGAATCTGTCCCTCCAGCATGTCCTATTTATTTCAGTGCTGATGTTCAAGTCTCTCGAGCACGTAGTTCGATGGAATTTGGATTTTTTGAGGTGCAGCATGTCCTTTAATTCCGGGTTGGACATGGCTTTATACATCAGGCACAGATCGCCTCTGAGCAGGCGGTATGCCACTGAGTAGAGCTGGAGTTTCTTTAACCGGGCAGCATATGGCATCTGTTTGAGCCCTTTGATCCTCTTGGTGAGGTACTTTTGGGGTCTTTCCAGTTGCTGCAGTTGTCTGGTAAGGTACATCCCAAAAGGGACATTGTACTCAATTATGGGCCTGATGAGGGATGAGTAAAGAGGCACGATGACCTCCCCTGATCTAGATGTGAATCCCTTCATGATTAGGTGGGCTATATAAAATGTTTTTCTAACCACTTTGGCCACGTGGTTGTCAAATGAGAGATTGCTGTCAACTTGGGTCCCCAGGTCCCTAATTACTTCTTCTGTACTTAGTGGATTATCACCTATGTGGTAATTTGTGGGCACTTTGTTTTTGCCAAAGGAGATGACTATACACTTTTTGGTGTTTAGCTTGAGGTCATGGCTCTGGCACCAGTTGTATGTTTCTATGAGGCCCTTTTGGAGGATGCTTGTGTCGGCTGGAGTGTCGATTATGGTGCCCAGTTTGCAGTCATCTGCAAACTTGGTCAGCCACAGTCCTTCCGTGTTGGCCTGTACCTCCAAGAAATATATACCGAACAAGAGAGGTCCAAGGACTGAGCCTTGTGGGATGCCACTTGTAACTGGATTGCAGTCTGACATGGCTCCAGCAATTCTAACCATGTGGGTTCTGTCCTTGAGCCAGTTTGCAACCCATCTAGTGACATAGGGGTTTATATTTAAGCTGGTGAGCCTATCTATAATGCCCGAGTGGGGTATTGTATCGAAGGCTTTTGTGAGGTCCAGGTAGGTTGTGTGGACCACCTTCTCCTCGTCAATGGCCTTTGGTGACTGTTTCAAAGAAATCAACCAGGTTTAATAGGCAGGATCTGCCCTTAACAAAGCCAAACTGGGTAGGATCCAGTGTCTGTAGGTCCCCAATATCTTTATTTATGAGGTCCATGATGATCCTTTCCATAGCTTTGCAGACCAAGTTAGTCAGGCTTATGGGGCAATAGTTTCCAGGATCCGTTGAGGCACCACCTTTGTGGAGAGGGACCACTGTTGCTCTACGTCACTCTTTGGGAACATATCCTGTAGTAAGGCTGAGATTGAACAGTAGTTTTATGTTTGGGTTTAGCTCTTCTTGGAGTTCATGTAGGACGCAGCCTGGGACACCGTCTGGTCCCATTGATGCTGTGTTTTTTGCTTTGGAGAGGGCAGCTCTTACCTGAGCATCTGAGATGTCAGGGGGGCAGCACTCTGCTGGGATAGATATTTGCCCTTTTGGTGGGGGGGGAGAAGTTTGTGCTGAGCCTGTCAGCTAGGATGTTTGCAATGTCTGTGGGTTTGGCGTATTTTTTTGTCATTTTGGACTAATTCTTAGCATATCTGGGAATTCCCACCCAGGTTCCTAACATAACTAAAGAAAGCCTTGTGATTATCCTTAGTGACCTGTTTAATTTTTCTCTCGAAGCTGGCCTTAGACGATTTTATGAGTGCCCATAGTTTTTTGCTAATACTGATCAGAGATGCCTTCCCTTTTTGGGATTTTGCTCTATCATGTAGTAGCTTCCTCCTTCTATTGTATAGTTTGTTTATGGCTGGGGTCCACCAGACAGGACGTCTGCCTTTGGAGGATTGGGACTTGGTTTTATTTGGGATTGCATGATCCATGCATTCCTGAAGGTGTTCATAGAATGTGTTTATAAAGGATTCTGCGGTCTGGGCCGTATTTTCCACAGGCCCGAGGACTTTGAAGGATTCCACCTCGGTTTTGAGGAGTGTGAAATTTGCATTAGAGAAGTTTTTCACTGTGGTTTTCAGGGCAGGGGGTGGAGTCGGGATGTGAATAGCTTCATAGGTTCATACTAGGCTATCTGCCCTAGGGCATTTATAAGCCTAGCCAGAGTGTGTTGGGCTTTCGCCACCCATTTTAAATTAATTTTGCTATGCCCTTTTTTGAGGTTAGAATACTGTGCCTCTGTCTAACAGTGACACAGAAGTGATACCCAAGGTAAACCTATGATCCCCCATCCACTCATCAAGATTCCTCTTGAAGAGAGTCAATGAGGGACTCTGCCTAACCTGGACTGGGATTTTATTCCAGAGTGAAGGGAGCCTCTGGGTTATGAATCTGTCCCTCCAGCATGTCCTATTTATTTCAGTGCTGTGGTTCAAGTCTCTCGAGTGAGTAGCTCAATGGGATTTGGATTTTCTGAGGTGCAGCATGTCCATTAATTCTGGGTTGGACATGGCTTTATACGTCAGGCACAGATCGCCTCTGAGCAGGCAGTATGCCACTGAGTACAGCTGGAGTTTCTTTAACTGGGCAGCATATGCCATCTGTTTGAGCCCTTTGATCCTCTTGGTGAGGTACTTTTGGGGTCTTTCCAGTTGCTGCAGGTGTCTGGTAAGATAAATCCCAAAAGGGACATTGTACTCAATTATGGGCCTGATGAGGGATGAGTAAAGAGGCACGATGACCTCCCCTGATCTAGATGTGAATCCCTTCATGATTAGGTGGGCTATATAAAATGTTTTTCTAACCACTTTGGCCATGTGGTTGTCAAATGAGAGATTGCTATCAACTTGGGTCCCCAGGTCCCTAATTATGTCTTCCGTACTTAATGGATTACCACTTATGTGGTAATTTGTGGGCACTTTGTTTTTGCCAAAGGGGATGACTATACACGTTTTGGTGTTTAGCTTGAGGCCATGGCTCTGGCACCAGTTGTCTGTTTCTATGAGGCCCTTTTGGAGGATGCTTGTGTCGGCTGGAGAGTCGATTATGGCGCCCTGTTTGCAGTCATCTGTGAACTTGGTCAGCCACAGTCCTTCCATGTTGGCCTGTACCTCTGAGAAATATATACCAAACAAGAGAGGTCCCAGGACTGAGCCTTGTGGGATGCCACTTGTAACTGGTTTGGAGTCTGACATGGCTCCAGCAATTCTAACCTTGTGGGTTTTGTCCTTGAGACAGTTTGCAACCCATCTAGTGACATAGGGGTTTATATTTAAGCTGGTGAGCTTATCTATAATGCCCGAGTGGGGTATTGTATCAAAGGCTTTTGCAAGGTCCATGTAGGCTGTGTGGACCACCTTCCCCTCATCAATGGCCTTGGTGACTGTTTCAAAGAAATCAACCAGGTTAAGAGGCAGTATCTGCCCTTAACAAAGCCGAACTGGGTAGGATCCAGTGTCTGTATGTCCCGAATATCTTTATTTATAAGGTCCATGATGATCCTTTCCATAGCTTTGCAGACCAAGCTAGTCAGGCTTATGGGGCAATAGTTTCCAGGATCCTTTGAGGCACCACCTTTGTGGAGAGGGACCACCACTGCTGTACGCCAGTCTTTGGGTACATATCCTGTAGTAAGGCTGAGATTGAACAGTAGTTTTATGTTTGGGTTTAGCTCTTCTTGGAGTTCATGTAGGATGCAGCCCTGGACACCGTCTGGTCCCATTGATGCTGTGTTTTTTTGCTTTGGAGAGGGCGGCTCTTACCTGAGCATCTGAGATGTCAGGGGGGCAGCACTCTGCTGGGATAGATATTTGCCCTTTTTGTGGGGATGGGGGGAGAAGTTTGTGCTGAACCTGTCAGCTAGGATGTTGGCAATGTCTGTGGGTTCGGTGTATTTTTTTGTCATTTTGGACTAATTCTGAGCATATCTGGGAAGTCCCACCCAGGTTCCTAACATAACTAAAGAAAGCCTTGTGATTATCCTTAGTGTCCTGTGCCATTTTTCTCTCGAAGCTGGCCTTAGACGATTTTATGAGTGCCCATAGTTTTTTGCTAATACTGATCAATGATGCCTTCCCTTTTTGGGATTTTGCTCTATCATGTAGTAGCTTCCTCCTTCTATTGTATAGTTTGTTTATGACTGGGGTCCACCAGACAGGACGTCTGCCTTTGGAAGGTTGGGTCTTGGTTTTATTTGGGATTGCATGATCCATGCATTCCTGAAGGTGTTCATAGAATGCGTTTATAAAGGATTCTGCGGTCTGGGCCATATTTTCCACAGGCCCAGGGGCTGTGAAGGATTCCACCTCAGTTTTGATGAGTGTGAAATTTGCTTTTGAGAAGTTTTTAACTGTGGTATTCTGGGCAGGGGGTGGGGTTGGGATGTGAATATCCAGAGAGATTAGTTTATGGTCTGATCTTACCAGTGAGGGGTATACTTCTGGTCTGGAGCATAGAGTCCCCATGTTGGTGATGATCAGGTCCAGTATGTTTTCCCCTCCTGTGGGAATGGTAACAAGTTGTTCCATAGCATTTGAGTTTATAAATTCTAGGAACCTTTGGGCTAGGGTGTTGGAGCTAGAGTAATGCTCCCAGTCTATGTTTGGGTAGTTGAAGTCACCCAATATAATGGTGTTTGGAGAGACCTTCATATTTGCCAGTGTTTTCAGGGAGGCCAAGTTGAGTTCCTGGGTTTAGGAGGGTGGTCTGTAGCAGGCTATAAACTGGAAGGCAGTTTTACCCACTGTTAGTTGCACATGGATAGTCTCTGATGCTTCATGCTGTGCCACCAACCTGGAGGTGTGGGTGTTTTTGACAAATACTGATACTCCCCCTCCTTTTGTGGTTAGGTCCAAGTTTTGGGGCCGAAAAGCATGGTATGAGGTATAACCTGGTAGTGCTTGGGTGCTCTTGGGAGCCTTGAACCAGGTTTCTGTTAATCAATGTTCTCCATGCTAAGGAGAGTTTTGAGTGCATGCATCTTGAGGTTTAGACTTCTGGCATTGAGTAGCACTACTCTTAGTTTCTTATCCCTTGTGATACCTATGGAGGTGGGTTTGTCTTTTGAGCCTTGCCTAAAAAAGGCACTATTGGGGTAGCAAGAGCCTTTACCAATATCCGAAAGCCCAGGGGTGATAGGTGCAAGCCGTACCTAGCGAAGTATCATGGCTTGTCGAGCATGTCATCCCAGGCTGACAGGCATTGGATCCCCTTTGAATGACACCAATACTTAAGCCAATTGTTGAAATTGATCATCTTGTCTTCATATTGTGGCATCATTCTTGGTGAGGGTAAGATGCTACTCAAGGTCAAGGTCATACCGGCCTGGGCTACATGCTCAGAGAGCTCCTCTATGTCTCTTTTCATGTAGTCCAGGGAGGTACATCTCAGGTCATTCACACCAGCATGGATAATGACTGAGTCTTATTTGTACTTGCCTTGGAGTGACCTGAGTGCTTGTGTTATGTGGCGGATCCTAGCGCTTGACAGGCAGCTCACCGTGACCTTCTCCTTGTTCAGCCTGGTGAGCGGGACATCAGTGTGCCTGACGATAGAGTCACCTATTACAAGTGTATCAGGTGTGTTGCTTAGTGGTCTCTGCTGCTTAGGCAGATTTTTATTTAGAGCCTCCGAGTATGTTTTTGTGTGTTTATGTGTTTGGTTTGCTGTCGTGGTAGATCTATGTGAGACTGGAATTGTAGTGAGTGTGGTTTCATTTTTCCTCCTGACTGGTTACGCCAGAACTGAGTTGAGAGAGCTTAGCCTCCAGTTTGGCTATATGGTTGCATCTCTCACATGTGTTGGAATTTGTTGGGAGGAGGAGAGGGTTGTCTGTGTACATGAGGCAGTTGTAACATTGCCTCAAGATTCCCAGATTCACCAGCTGGACCGGAGAGGAGATTGGCAACTGACCTTTGGACATGCTAGAATAGTATTGGGAATTCCTTTATAATTCAAAAAAAGGGCCAATGGGGAACAAGGTACTCAAGTGGAGTTTGTGAGGGTGTAGTGCTTTTAATTTTTTAGTGCTGACTCATATAATTGCTTTAGTGAGCAAGTGCCAGGTAACTTAAATGCAATGTGCTACAGGTAACTTAAATGCAAAAATGACAGACAGTAACTTTCATTCAAGTGAAACATGGAAATAAGTATAGTAAGCAATGCAGATATCACTAAGGAACCACAGAAGCGCTGAAAAGGCCCATTTTAGGTGGAATTAGTGTTTCAGGGAAATAACAAGCAAACAAACAACAAGCATATAAACAAAGCTAGATTCAGCAGACCTGGATCTAGTCTATGCTACAGCAAACAAGGTGTACCAATTTCAGTAAGAAACAGTTCAAATATGCAGGCACTATAAGCCTTTAACCAGAAATTCCCAGCTCAGAAGGGCAGAGTCCAGCCTCTCCTCCCACAATAGTGCAGTCCACAAACCTTCTTAATGTAAAATAACTGGCCTAAAGCCCAAGTGCTTAAACCAGAAATAATACACTTTTAGAATAACAGACACGGAGCCCTCAATCAGCAGTTCCCAACTTAGAAGGATGTAAGCTACCTGTCTTGCCACCACAGTGCAGGCCACAAACCTTCCTAATGTAAAACAACTGGTCTGAAGCCCAAGTGCTTAATCCAAAAGACTTAGAATGATAGCTACACTTTAATCAAGTTACTACCAAGCAGTAATACATGCAATTGAATACTTTAAAGAATGCCTGGATTAGTGTTCAAGTTATACAAACAAAGCTAGATTCAGCAGGCCTGGATATAGTCTATGCTACAGCAAACAAGGTGTGCCAATTTCAGTAAGAAGCAGTTCAAATATGCAGGCACTATAAGCCTTTAACCAGAAATTTCCAGCTCAGAAGGGCAGAGTCCAGCCTCTCCTCCCACAAGAGTGCAGACTATGAACACTCTTAATGCAAAATAACTGGCCTGAAGCCCAAGTGCTTAAACCAAAATTAATACACTTTTAGAATAACAGACATTGAGCCCTCAATCAGCAGTTCCCAACTTAGAAGGATGTAAGCTTTCTGTCCTCCCACCACAGTGCAGGCCACAAGCCTTCCTAATGTAAAACAACTGGTCTGAAGCCCAAGTGCTTAAACCAGAATTAATACATGAATAACAGACACTGAGCCCTCAATCAGCAGTTCCCAACTTAGAAGGATGTAAGCTACCTGTCCTGCCACTAGTGAATGTCCAGTGAGATTAGTTTATGGTCTGATCTTACCAATGAGGGATACACTTCTGGTCTGGAGCATAGAGTCCCCATGTTGGTGATGATCAGGTCCAGTATGTTTTCCCCTCTTGTGGGAGTGGTAACAAGTTGTTCCATAGCATTTGAGTTTATAAATTCTAGGAACCTTTGGGCTAGGGTGTTGGAGCTAGAGTAATGCTCCCAGTCTATGTTTGGGTAGTTGAAGTCGCCCAATATAATGGTGTTTGGAGAGACCTTCATATTTTCCAGTGTTCTCAGGAAGGCCGAGTGGGGTTCCTGGGTTTGGGAGGGTGGTCTGTAGCAGGCTATAAACTGGAAGGCAGTTTTACCCACTGTTATTTGCACATGGATAGTCTCTGTTGCTTCGTGCTGTGCCACCAACCTGGAGGTGTGGGTATCTTTGATGAATATTGATACTCCCCCTCCTTTTGTGGTTCGGTCCAAGTTTTGGAGCCGATAAGCATGGTATGAGGTATAACCTGGTAGTGCTGGGGTGCTCTCGGGATCCTTGAACCAGGTTTCTGTTACTGCACAGATATCGATGTTCTCCATGCTAAGGAGAGTTTCGAGTGCATGCATCTTGAGGTTTAGACTTCTGGCGTTGAGTAGCATTACTCTTAGTTTCTTATCCCTTGTGATACCTATGGAGGTGGGTTTGTCTTTTGAGCCTTGCCTAAAAAAGGCACTATGGGGGTAGCAAGAGCCTTTACCAATATCGGAAAGCTCAGGGGTGACAGGTGCAAGCTGTCCCTTGCGAAGCATCATGGCTTGTCTAGCATGTCATCCAAGGCTGACAGGCATTGGATCCCCTTTGAATGACACCAATACTTAAGCCAATTGTTGAAATTGATCACCTTGTCTTCATATTGTGGCATCATTCTTGGTGAGGGTAAGATGCTACTCAAGGTCAGGGTCATACCGGCCTGGGCTACCTGCTCAGAGAGCTCCTCTATGTCTCTTTTCATGTAGTCCAGGGAGGTACGTCTCAGGTCATTCACACCAACATGGACAATGACTGAGTCATATTTGTGCTTGCCTTGGAGCGACCTGAGTGCTTGTGTTATGTGGCGGATCCTAGCACCAGACAGGCAGCTCACCGTGACCTTCTCCTTGTTCAGCCTGGTGAGCAGGACGTCAGTATGCCTGATGATAGAGTCACCTATTACAAGTGTATCAGGTGTGTTGTTTAGCCTTAAGGGCTGTGACTGTTTGGCACACTGGCTTTGTGAGCTGTGTGTTGCACGTGTTTTGTTTTGGGATAGCGGTTGCTTGGGTGTCTGCTTTGGAGGTCTCTGCTGCTTAGGCAGATTTTTATTTAGAGCCTCCGAGTATGTTTTTGTGTGTTTATGTGTTTGGTTTGCTGTCGTGGTAGGACTATGTGAGACTGGAATTGTAGTGAGTGTGGTTTCCTTCTCCTCCTGACTGGTTTCACCAGTACTGAGTTGAGAGAGCTTGGCCTCCAGTTTGGCTATATGGTTGCATCTATCACATGTGTTGGAATTTGTTGGGAGGAGGAGAGGGTTGTCTGTGTACATGAGGCAGTTGTAACATTGCCTCAAGATTCCCAGATTCACCAGCTGGACCAGAGAGGAGATTGACAACTGACCTTTGGACATGCTAGAATAGTATTGGGAATTCCTTTATAATTGAAAAAAGGGCTAATGGGGAACAAGGTACTCAAGGGGTGTTTGTGAGGGAGTAGTGCTTTTAATTTTTTAGTTCTGACTTATATAATTGCTTTAGTGAGCAAGTACCAGGTAACTTAAATGCAATGTGTTACAGGTAACTTAAATGCAAAAACGACAAACAGTAACTTTCTTTCAAGTGAAACAAGGAAACAAGTACAGTAAGCAATGCAGATATCACTAGGGATCCACAGAAGCGCTGAAAAGCTGCGTTTTAGGTGGAATTAGTGTTTCAGGGAAATAAGCAAACAAACAACAAGCATACAAACAAAGCTAGATTCAGCAGGCCTGGATCTAGTCTATGCTACAGCAAGCAAGGTGTAGCAATTTCAGTAAGAAGCAGTTCAAATATGCAGGCACTATAAGCCTTTAACCAGAAATTCCCAGTTCAGAAGTGCAGAGTCCAGCCTTTCCTCCCACAAGAGTACAGACCACGAACCCTCTTAATGTAAAATAACTGTCCTGAAGCCCAAGTGCTTAAACCAGAATTAATACACTTTTAGAATAACAGAAACTGAGCCCTTAATCAACAGTTCCCAACTTAGAAGGATGTAAGCTACCTGTCCTGCCACCACATTGCAGTCCACAAACCTTCCTAATGTAAAACAACTGGTCTGAAGCCCAAGTGCTTAATCCAAAAGACTTAGAATGATAGCTACACTTTAATCAAGTTACTACCAAGCAGTAATAAACACAATTGAATATTTTAAAGAATGCCTGGATTAGTGTTCAAGTTATACAAACAAAGCTAGATTCAGCAGGCCTGGATCTAGTCTATGCTACAGCAAACAAGGTGTACCAATTTCAGTAAGAAACAGCTCAAATATGCAGGCACTATAAGCCTTTAACCAGAAATTCCCAGCTCAGAAGGGCAGAGTCCAGCCTCTCCTCCCACAAGAGTGCAGACCACGAACCCTTCTAATGTAAAATAACTGGCCTGAAGCCCAAGTGCTTAATCCAGAATTAATACACTTTTAGAATAACAGACACTGAGCCCTCAATCAGCAGTTCCCAACTTAGAAGGATGTAAGCTACCTGTTCTGCCACCACAGTGCAGACCACAAACCTTCTTAATGTAAAAAAACTGGTCTGAAACCCAAGTGCTTAAACTAAAAGGCTTAGAATGAGATACACCAAGCAGTAATAAATACAATTGAGCACTTTTAAGATGACACAAAAGCAAAATAAAGTAGGAAGAAACACAAATACAGTAAAAGCAGATAATTTTTTTTTTCAGAAAAGTAGCAAAAACAGTAGTAAAAACAATTCACATGCAGTGCAACCTGGCACACTTGAGTATGTAGCAATATTAGTCCACACACAGTTTGGAAAAATATAATTAAATTAAAAAGGACTAAAAGCAAGTGCAGAAAGGGTTTATTAGGTAGAATGTGGTAAAGAGATGGGACTGGGGGAGTGTCCTAGATCAAATCTACAGTGGGACGGGCAGTGCAAAAGCCACCAAATTTAAACTACAACCAAGAACGGGGTGGGGGGTGGGGAAACCAGTTTCAACAGAGATGTGAGGAATCAGAGTGCCAATTATAAAACAAAAAAAATATATACTGATCTCTGTATATTTGCAGAACAGTAAGACAACAGATATCTAAGCAACAATTTAGCTCTATAATACAGAATAATACAGAAAATATACTCAGCTCTATATATTTGCAGATAGTCTTGTAAGGCTGGCTCTCAACACACAGGTTCCACTTTAAAATGTTCAAAGAGGCAAAAGCAAAATAAGGTAATAAAGTAGGAAGAAACACAAATACAGTTAGGCAGATGAAGTGCAAATTTTTTTTTTTTTTTTTTGAGATGGAGGAAACAGAGCAGATTAAGATACTATAGGGGAATGCCCTTCCAAGTGCCCTCTCTGTACACTGCAGAGGAGATGGGACTGGTAAGAGTATCCAAAATCAAAATATGATCTCACTGTACTCAGCTGAGTGAGCAAATGAGATGGGTCCAGGAGGAGTGTGCAAAAAAGGGCGGCACAGTGGTGCAGCAGTTAACGTTGTCACCTCACAGCAAGAGGTTCTCTGGTTCGATTCTCGGCTGGGGTGCCTTCTGTGTGGAGTTTGCATGTTCTCCCTGTGTTCACGTGGGTTTCCTCCGGGTACTCCGGTTTCCTCCCACATTCCAAAGACATGCATCTGGAGCGTTTCTCCCCGGGCCTCCACTGAAAACAGGCTCTGTGGAACCTAGTCGGACATTCCCGGTCAACAAATGTTAAATAAAAAAAAAAAAAAAAAAAAAAAAAAAAAAAAGAGATTTACAGCAGGGGCGGGCAATTCCAAAGCCACCCAAGATTAACACCACAACAAGAAACATGGAGGGGAGGTGGGGAACTACTGCAGAGATTCAGAAACACACACAATATTTACTGAATGCAAGACACACAATATTTACTCATGCAAATCTTAAATAAGTGCAGAAAATATACTTAAATCAGCTTATGTTCAGTTGATGTATGCAGACAAGTCTCAGTAGTCAGCAACTCAATTTAAAATGACTACTAGAAATGTAACCAACACAGATTTTAATGCTAGCAGAACCCCCCAAGATAATTAAACACATAACAAAGGAATTTCACAGCAGTCTAACAACTACTGCAGAGATTCAGAGACACACACAATATATACTGAATGCAAGACACACAATATTTACTCACTCAAATCTTAAATAAGTGCAGAAAATATACTTAAATCAGCTTATGTCCAGTTGATGTATACAGACAAGTTGGTTTCCTATTTGTGCACAATTGGTTTCCTACCTGTGCACAGGATTATTTACAGCCATGACCACTAGCCATGACAGCATGACACTTGAGAGAGATGTAAAACCAAAAAAAAATCACCAGCAGGACTTATAGACTACAAATTTATTCATAAGTTAAGTGCTTTCATCAAGTAACATTGACTTCATCAGAACAATTAGAAAGGCTGTCATATGATTTAAATACATCACAATTACACAGGATAGGCTGAATTCCCACCAATCAGGTAAACTGGTTTGGAATAAATAATTACCATAGATATGCAATTAAAACTAAGTAAAACAGTGCTAATTGTAAACACTTTTTTAAAAAGATCAAACCCTTTCTGATTTTTCTTTTAAAGCAGGTAAAATAGACATAAAATCATTCAGTCCAGGACATAGGTTTGCTGCTAGACGTAGTTGCCAAATCAATTCCCTCTTATTTAAAGTGTTTTTCCAATTGACACCCCTAGGGTTAATATCTATCACGTCCAGGATACCAAACTTAAACCCAGAAAAATTAACACATAATTTACTATGCCTATGAAAGTGCTTAACTTATGAATAAATTTGTGGTCTATAAGTCCTGTTGGTGATTTTATTGGTTTTAGTTTTTGTTTTTTCACCAGTTCACTGCTTATTTGGTTACTTGAGAGAGATGTATCGGGAACATACCTCTCAACCTCTTAGAGCACGACATCTGGACAAAGTCATGCATAAGAGTGGGACAAAGGCCCATAAATATGGACAATTTTTAAATATTGCTCTTACAAACTTAGAAAGTAGATAAAAATGACAGGTTTTGCATTTGTGTGGCTTTCCTGAAAGATATGATGTCTGACACTTAATATGTCTATCATTATTTTCTAACTTTAGTCTGTAATGATTTGCCACTGATTTGTCATGACACCACTACTTTATGTAAAATGGACCACAAATCTGAAACAAATATCTGGATAGTCAATGAATATCTGCAGAGTTGAGCAGTATGATTATGGAAGAGCACATATTGTATGTACCTATACTGCTGTCATTTGATGGCATGTGGTGGGACAACTGAACAGTTGTACACAGTTTATTAGTGTACCCTTCATACAGATAGTACCAACATTTCCTTACCTGTAAAACATGTGGAGAAAATATCTGTTAACACCACCTGACTGTTTTTACATTTATTTATGATTCCTGGTGTGTAGATATGCACACATTTTACTACCACTCCCTGGATTCAAACTGTGTCTGGGTGTGCAAAATTAACAAGTAAGCTATATCTCATCACAATGAGCTACTTGGCAACTGCTGTTTCATGTTTCACTGGTTTCTGCCTATAGTCTCTTGGTTAGACAGTCTAAACTTGTAATCCTGTGATGCATGCATGACAGATAGTTATTCTACTGTGCATTATTCCTTTGGATTACTACAATCTGGAAAGCAAAGGTTAACACAAGGCAATGCTGCATGGAACACACTTTGATACTTTACATATTACTATTCAGGGTTCAGAGCTTAGTGCAGTATATATTTTGCATTTAGTTTATATCTTGTTTTACAGCTACACCATCTGCAGTTTCTCTTAGCTTGTTCACAAATGAACCTCAGTTAATGTATGCTGTCACAGCCATATTTTCTGTGAAAAACTTGTATACATTTTATATATGAATAAAGCAACATACCAGAATAAACACAACAGTTTTTTGTAAATGTCTTTATTGTACATCAATATTAGTCAGTCAAATATTTTTATTTATTCAGTACACACAGTAACAGTATACTTACTAGCAGTAAGCCATGTACTTCTTCTTAGCTTTTTGAAAAATATGCTGCAAAATATTTGTAGTCACCAGCCTGTCTGCACAGCCTCAGACGTCTGCCACCATGGGCTTCGACGTTCATAGCCCTCTCTGCTGCAGATGCAGGGGAGAAAAATACACATTATGCATATGTATCTATCACATTCTCAGGCTAGTATTTGCTACAAAATACTTGATAGTGATACTTACACACTACTGGAGCATTCAGGTCTTGTCTCTCTTGGATCCACTGATCCAAGAGTGCTTTCTTCCTATGCTTTAGGTTAGAATAGTGGTGTTGTACCTGCTCACAAGTCCGGGGGATGCCAGTAGTATTGGTGAGGTCACATGCGAGATAGTCCCAGTCCTCCGTTTTGTATTGGGAGCCCTGGTACTGGCTGTGCAGCAGTCTTTCCTCATGTTTTTTGCTAGGATTCCAGCCATAACTCTGGACTCCTGAATGCTCCAGCATTGCTCCTGAAAGTGCACTCCCTCTCCTACACCACCCATTGTATCTACACAGATGAACTATAACAGATTATGGCTGTATTCTCAACTGCACCATTTAAATAGTGTGATATTCCCACCCTTTGCTGTGACTAGACCATTTTGAAAAGGTTAAGCTCCACTAAGCAGTGCACAAATCTGCTTATCTGAGCTTCCTGCTACTTAGCATTCACGTCTTAGCACTGGTTACACCTGCTAAGCATAGCTGAGCATTGCTGACCATTGTTCACTTTTCATTTTTTAAATATATCAGAATACTGACTTCATTTATTAAGTGTATAGATTTACTTTACATGACATCCTTCTATGTGCTTTCCTTACATTGGCAAGAGGTGTGGCTATACTGTATGGGAAACTTGTGTAAACATGAGTGGTTTCATATGTTATATGTACTCACACTTCCATTTTACACCAGCTAGATTACCCTGGTTGACAAAAAACAATTACTATATAATTTAAGTTTAAAAAAATAATTTTAACACGGCTTTCTCATATAAAAATAACTTGCCTGCCTTGGTACTCAAAGCATGAGCATCTGTATGTAAAGATGGGACTCTAACTACTACACTATCTCAGCATAAGAAGTTCAACTGTATATTTGTATTTATCTTCTATGAGATGTTTAAGCTATGGTAAGCAGAGGGCCATAACCTGCATACCTGCTTAGCTACACTTAAACATTCCTTAGCCTAGAAAAAAAATATAATATTATTATTATATTACTGTGTTATATAGTGAGTATTGTGGTGTTCTGAAAAGTCACTGAGGACTGCAGAGAGGAAATAATTGGATACATTTGGCTTTCAGGCTTCTATCCTTCAGAGATTCATGCTAATACATATCCTGTTTTCTATCAACTTTCTAAGTTGGTGAGGGCAATATTTCATATGTGTCCCTTTTTAGGACTTTTCCCCCTATTGTTGTGCCTTTGTCCACATTTCCTGCTATAGCAGGTTGCAAGGTGTCATATGGCACTTTTACAATGTAGGGGGTGTGTCACAGAACTCTGTCACACCCCCCTGCATTTGTTTCCTGCTCTTATATGTATTTTAGTGTCCTTGGACACTGACATTCATTTATTTAATTTCAGTGTCTACTGATACTAAAATACTGGCATAATATTAGAGACATTCTGTAATATTATGCCAGATCGGGTTTGGAAAGTGATGTACGGCATTTTCTGAGTGCAGGGGGTGAGTTCATAATCCATGCACTACTTAGACACGCCCCCTGCACACGTTTACGGTTCATGTCCAAGTAGCTTAAAAATCAGCATGCCTTTATGAATATGCAGGCTGCGCTGCTGTGGCTACATGGACATGAACCACTCCATGCAGGAATAGCACTTTTCTTGCACAGTGTTTATTGAATCCCAGGGTACATCTATTATGATATATGAAAGTAAACTATCTCTAATATGGATTCAAGCCCTGTACCACTTGTGCAATAAGTCAGTCACAACATTAACATGTTGAGGCATTCATGAAGTAAGTTGAAAGCAACATTTTCTGCATTCAGTAATGTCTAAAATGGTGAGTAAGGAGCATTGCCACCAGTCTCATTTTACACAACTGATAGCTAAGTCTTTGTGCATGCAAAATAAAATTTTGAGTTTTTGCCATAAGGTGTAAACTGTCATTCTCTACAGGGCAGGGGGTTCATAAATCAGTGGGATGACTTCTCAACTACATGGGTTTATTCAAGCAAAATGTGTACATTCTGGATCATGACTTATACATAGACTGCACTTTCACAAGATTTGAACATTGTACCTATGCCATTACAATGAACATATTGTGACAAACATTTTAGCAACACAGGAGAATGTGAAGCACTTGTGCTTAATGTTGTACTTTTGACATTTGCATTTATTCTGCACTCTACCCATGTTATCAGACTGTGGGCAATTTTTCCCATCACAATATATGTAACGTTGTGACTGTGATCACTGGAGAAATGAGGATGCTAAAGGGATTGAGGTTACAAAGAACTGACAGGAGTTTCTGATAATAGTTGTTATGCATTACATCATTGTAATACCTTTATAAAAGTAATGTATTAAATTTTGCCATGTGTATAAACCTATTCTTTTAATGTTGTATACATACTATTGGTTTTTGTCCACTTTGTTAAAAATCTTTATTCCATGTGTGAAAATGCACTATGCTAAAAAAAAGTGTGTATCAAGGATCACCCCAAACTTGGTAAATATAACATATTTATTTATTTTTATTTTTATTTATTTTACATTTGTTGACCGGGCTGGTCCAACTGGATATATGTCCGTTTTTGGTGGAGGTCCGAGGAGAAAAGCTCCGCACATCAGAATAGTATTACACAAACACAGGTACAATAGCAAGTTTAGACAAATTATAACAGTATAGTACATATTAGCTTATGAGCAAGGAAAAAATACATTCCTAGTTACAAAAAATACATTCCTAGTTACATAAGTATGGATATATGTCAGAAAATATATAAAGGTAAGAGAAATAGGGCACTTTTAAACTAAAAGGATTACACACACATTATTGTTAGTAAAATATTAATGAGATTGGGTGAGTGAGAGGATTAGAGTCTGGAGACAAGGGAAGTAGTTAGCCTGGCTTTGCTCAGGGGCATAGCCAGTATGATTTAAGGTATGGTTTGAGTTTGGTTTTAAATAGGGTAATTGTGGGTAGGGAGGTTAGGTCATTAGGGAGGGTGTTCCAGGTTTTACCCACTGTGTTAGAGAATAGCGAGTCTCTGGCTAGATTGTTGGTTTTACTTCTCTTTACAAATAATTTATTTGAAGACCGCAGGGTCTTTAGGTTATTGTAGGGGGTGATTAGGTTAGTGAGTATTGGAGTATTTGTAGATTGATACAGAATCTTATGGGCAATAGTTAGTGGTTCAATAGAATAAGATTTGACAACTCTAACCATCTGAGTTGATTAAGATTATTGCAATGATGGGTTCTATAGGTAGACCCAGTAGCAAATCTGGCAATAATATTGTAGGAAATAGCCAGCTTGTTGAGATTGCTTTTACATAGTTTAGTATAGATAGGGTATGCATATAGTAGGGTTGAGATTAAGTGAGTGCAGGCAATGGTGTTCCTAGCTAATGGAGTCAGAAAGGGTTTGATCCTGTAGAGGGAACCTAGTTTCTTGTTTACTGTTTTTATAGTGTTGTTAATATGGGGCTCAAAGGTAAGGTTGTTGCCAATTAGTGCTCCCAAGTAGTTTTCTGGTAGAATCAGGAGATATAATCGTACCATTGCTAGATGTGACAGTGAAGTGCAGTGGGGAGGCTCTGTGGGTGGGAGTGAATAGTAGCATTTTTGTTTTGTTTGGGTTTAGGATGAGACATCGGTGAAGAAGCCAATTCTCTACTCTGCTAAACACATCTTGGGTTAGGGACTGAAGTTGTGATGGTGAAAAGGCTGAGCATATTAATATGGAATCATCTGCATATTGGATACAGGTAACTTGAGGTAATACAGAGTGTAGGTCGTTAGTAAAATCAGAAAAGAGGAGAGGACCCAATATGGAGCCTTGAGGGACACCAAGGGCAACTGGGAGGTGAGAAGACAAACTATTCTCCCATAATGCAGCCTGTTGCCTGTTATTTAAATAGGATTGAAACCACTGTATAGCAAGTGGATCCAGTGAGAAGTTTCTAAGTATGTTTATGAGTAGTAGGTGATTTGCCATATTGAAGGCTTTTGACAGATCAATGAAGAGGGCTGAGGATAGAGTGTCTTTATTACGATTTTTATTAATGCAGTCGGTGAAGGATAAGATAGCAGAGGTGGTGCTATGAAATGGTCTGAAGCCATGTTGGCAGGTAGCTAGCAGGTTGTTTTCTAGTAGGTGGTTTACTAGTTGCTTATGATTGCACTTTTCCATGATTCTTGCCAGTGGGGATAATATGGCTATAGGCCTATAGTTAGAAAAACCTTTGGAATTGCCACCTTTATGCAGGGGGATGATGTGTGAGATTTTCCAGATTGATGGAATAGTTCCTTCAGAAATAGTTCTGTTAATGAGGATGGATATGGGGTAGGCTATAGCTTTAGCAGCTTTTTGCAGGTATTATGCAGGTAGTTGATCTGCAGAGAGAGTGGTGGGTTTAAGTTTCTGAATAAGGGTGCAGACAAAGGATGTAGGAACAGGTTGGAATTGAAATAGTAGGGGGCTGTTAGGGATATCAGTGGCAGAAGATGTAGTGTTAGGGGATAGTTGATTGGCCAAAGATTGAATGGTGTCTGTGAAAAAGTGTGAAAAGCATTGGCAATTTGAATAGAGCTGTTGGGATTAGAGCCTGTGGGGGTGGGTGTAATAGAGCAACCTGGGTGTAAAAGTTTATTGATACCAGACCAGAATTTTTTAGGTTTATTTTGGTGGGTTTGTTGGAAGTGACAGTAAAAGTATTTTTTGTCAGTCAATATGGCTTTTTTAGTTTCATTTCTTAATTGTCTAAACTTTGATTAATCTGTTGGAGTTTTGGTTGTGCGCCACCTACTCCAGAGTTTGTTTCTATGGAGGATATTTTGTTTGGTAGTTTTGGAGAGCCATGGGGCTGGTTTAGACCTGCTTCTTATTATTCGTGTTGGGGCATGGTAGTCTAGGATGGTGAAAAATTTAGAATTAAAGTAGATAATGGTGTCTTCTAATGTTAGGTGTTTCAGGAGTGACCAGTTGCAGACTAAGAGTTCTTTTTGAAAGCTGTTGGTGTTAAAATTTTTGTTAGACCTTGTTTTTTTATAAATGGTTGGGTTTGGGATGTCACTCTTATACCTGATTAAGAAGATGAGTGAGTGATCACTTATATCCTCAGGGAGGGTACCTACTTTGTAAGATTGGTGATGACTATTTGTGAGGATCCAATCTAGAGTGCTGTGATTGTTATTATGTTTATTGGTTCTAGTGGGGTCTGTAATAGTTTGCATAAAACCATGTAGGTTGATATGGGTAGAAGGCTGTTGAGATGTACAACCCCTCCATTTTATATTAAAGTCACCAAGAATTATGGTTTCTTGAGGGTAGGTGGTGGATAGCCAACTTAGGATGGCCTCTAAGGTGTTGATATTATTGCCTGGGGGAAGGTAGATACAGATTATATAGATGGATTTACATTTGTTGAGTTGAATTTTGGAGATAATTTCTGTGTTGCTAGTTAGTGGAGGTTTAGAGTCTATGGAGGTGACTTGTAATTTAGATTTATATAAAATAGCTACACCTCCACCTTTTTTAACCTGGGGGGATAACAGTAGTATCTTGTATTGTTGGCTTGAACCATGTTTCAGAGAGACAGAGGATGTCAAATGAATGTACATCCATGAGGGCATGTAGGTAGGCAACTTTATTATTTATGCTTTGAATATTTAGATGGGCTATCAGGAGAGAGTTAGGATGTCTGTTAAGCAGATGTACATTAATAGTGGTTGGGGTGTTAGGCTTTGTGGTAGTGGTAGAATTTGGGCCAGGGTTTGGGTGTATATCACCATCAATTAGGGAGTGGACTTGTATTATCAGAGTGAGAAGTAAGCCTTTACATATTAAGTTCTGGGGTTTTCTAGCTTTAGGGTTGAGGTATGTGATGTGAGTGAGTCTATGAAATTTGGCTGATAAATACTTAGGTAGATAGGATGTATGATTACGGCTATGAGGGGTGAAAAATGTTGGTGTGGAGGTTTGCTTAATGGGGTTATGAAAGTGTAGGTAGTTAAGGTGTTCATAGAAAGTAAGTAGGTATGGTATAGCTAAAATAGGTAGAAATAGTAGGAGTAAGGGTTTCAAGTGTGTAAGGGTAGTGTTAGGTGGCATTGTAGACGTAATGTGTGTAGGTCAGTATACAGGGAGAAGTGCAGTTAGTCTAGTAAGATAATAACTAGTGGAAAGTGGGTTGTAGCACTTTAAGGGGTTTGACGATGTTGGGATAGAGGGAGGGCAGCTAACTGATACAGAGTAAGAAGGTAGAGGGATATAGTGGGACTATAACTCTACAAGCTAGAAATACTGTATTCTTTTTTCTTTTTCCAATAATTCTTTTATTTTCCATAATATGAAACAATGCATACAGCAAGAATGAAAAACATTGTAGTAATGAACATTAAAATGAAGCGTTGAATAGTTACAGAATATAATAAGTACCCAAACAATTTAACATTGATATAAGTGAGAGAGAGAATAAAACATAAGGAAAGCATTGTCAGCGGTTTAACCAAACAAACTATTATATACACTATTTACAACATAATGTGCTACACTTCCACTACATTAATAATGCATGAAGTAATAAAAACAAAGAAAAAGGAAATAATATTACTAGAATTAACAGTGGTTCTCCATAAGTTAACATGGATATGAATATATGTTGCACTAAATGTACTAATGGGGGGTTATTCACTAAGAACTAAATCTAAAAGTTTCTTCCATAATTTACTAAAATAAACTCTTTTTTTAGGACCCTTTATAATGAATTTATGAGCTGAAATGTGTTTGTAAGCCATTTCTTTGAATTTTCCCCAACTAAGTTTGGTGCGATCCAACCAATTGTTAGTGATGTATAGCTTAATAAGTGAACAGAGAATAATTAAAATGTGGAGTTGCACTTTAGATACTTTGGATGTAGGAATGTGGAGAATGGCTGTTTCCCACAAGAGAGTGGAAGTGTAATAACCCATTTTTTCCAGGCGAACTTTCAGAGAACACCAGAGTTTGTAGGAATGCTTACAATACCACATAATGTGTAGCAAGTCCACTCTCAGATATGAACAACAGGTGCAAGAGGAAGATGAGTTGGTGTTAAATTTATTAAGAATTACAGGAGTATAATAAGTATTATTGTTTAGCATCAGTTGTGTATATAGGAGCTTCTTGAAAAGGGAGAGCTCTAAAGTAGATTTTATAGCTGAGAGTTTTTGATCCTCTGTAATGGTAGGTCCAACGGTATTCCAGTAGTTGGAGAAGAGACAATTTGAATCATAAATCATGTTAATCAATAGCTTGTAAGAGGATGATATTGTTTTTTTAGTGCTCGGGATTGCAGAAATAACTTCAACTAGTTTGTTTATTTCCTGAGTATTGGGAGAAAGGTTGAAAGGTTGTGCCAGTATAATTTCTCTTAGTTGTCGAAGAATAACTGTGTATTTCTTATTAGTTCCTAAGATTAACCATAGCTCGGGCATAGTTTTAGACCTATATTTGAGAATGTCCCATACATTGAGATCCTTGATAAGAGGGAATTTAGTAAGGTCAATCATTACATTATTAATTTTAAGGTTTGGATTATGATGCAGAGGTTGGAGAAGAGGTAGAACCTTTTCCAGTTTAATATCTTTAATAAGGTTTTGGAAAAGCCTGATTTTATGTTTCAGGGATTGAGCTATATTACAGTTGTTTATAGAAATAGTGGATAGAAAAGGAATAGCCTGGGGGTTAATTTTGTTAGTTATAATATGTTGATACCAAATTCTAACCCAGGCTGGAGAGTGCGTTTGCGTTTTGATGCTGAAATTTGAGATAGACCAAACCCTAATTGAGCAGATAATCTTGTAGTACAGTTGGAAGTTTGGAAGGCTTAGCCCCCCCTTTTTCCTTAGGGTAAGTTAATTTGGGGTAAGCGATCCTAACTGATTTAGGGAACCAAATGAATCCAGCTAGTTCTTTGTTGATTTTGGAGAAAAACTTATTATAAACTAACACATCCAAAGCATTGAGTTGAAATAGGAGTCTAGGTAGGATATTAATTTTCACAATTGCTGCTTTGGACAGGAAAGCTAGATTCATAAGTTTCCATCTTTGTAAATCTTGCTGTATAGTAGACCATGTTTTAAGTAAATTATTTTGAAGCATAGAGGCTTGATTATGTACAATACCTAAATATTTAAGGCTATATGTTATTCAGAATGAGGACTCAGGGAAATAAAAAGATTTATGGGAATTGGGGTTTATTGGGAATATATGAGATTTTTTGTTGTTAATTTGGTAATCTGATGCGATAGAGAAGTTCCTTATGGCATCCATAATTTTGGGTAAGTCTGAATTGGGTGACTGAAAATATAAATTGAGATCATCAGCAAAAGCTGATAGTGCAACCTGTGTATTTAGGATTTTAGGTATATTGTGATAGGTATTCTGGGTGATATAAAGAAAGAAAGGCTCGATAAAAATGTTAAAAAGGAAGGGTGAAAGTGGGCACCCCTGCCTTGTTCCATTAGTGATCAAAATTGGCTCGGATCTCTGTTTATTTATGTAAAGGTAGGTTTGAGAATTTGTATAAAGTATTCTAATCATATCCGAAAAGGATTTAGGTACATTGAAACGGGACAAGGTAGCAAACAGAAATTCCCAGTTAACTTTGTCAAAAGTCTTGGAGGCATCCAAAGTTAAGGCGTATACTGGGTTTCTTCCTTTTTTGGTAAATTGTATTAGGGAATCCAAGGTTAACGTATTGTCCCATGTGTGCCTATTACTCATAAAACCAGCTTGGTCAGGGGAGATTAAGGATGGAAGAATCTTTTTTAATCTATTTGCTAATATAGCAGCAAAAATCTTAATGCCAACATTTATTAACGAGATTGGTCTGTAATTGTGTGGATCTGCTTTGTCTTGTTTATTTTTTAATAGTAAAATAGTTTTCGAATTATTCCAATGTATATCAGTAATACCCTCTTTAATAATATAGTTAAAGACTTTCAATAGTATGGGGGAGATTTTTGGGCAGAAAGCTTTGAAAAAGTTAGTAGTAAAGCCGTCAGGGCCCGGGGCTTTGCCTATTTCTAGATTTTTTATGATGTCCTGGACTTCTTGAATGTTGAATGGGGCAGATAAGAGGGAGATTTGATTAGTTTTAAGAGAGGGGAAAGAAATACTGTATTCTTGCAAGTTGTGTTGTAAGATGGAATGATAGATCTAGGAGAAGGGTGCCATCTAGTGGCCAAAAGCTGTATAGCTACTATAGTTTATTTTTGGGAGGTAGCAGGTCTTGGAATGTGAGGAGGGAAGGATATAATGTATTTACAAGGGTATAGGAGGGGAGGTAGGCTAAGAAGAAGAAAAATGATGGTTATGGCTGCTGGCTGCCCTAGCAGTGGAGTGTACTTTAAGACCTACAGTAATTTATACAATGTTGCTTCCACAGATGGAAGTTATATAACACGTACTTTCTTCACTTGCATTGTCCTTGAGGGGCTGTTGCTCAGGGCGGGATAAGATTCTATTTCTTAGTTTAGGGTGAAGACGGCAATTATAAGATGGTTTAAGGTTGCTGGCCAATAAGACAGGGCAGTTTTACAGCTTTAGTGCCGTAGGAGCAGGTAGGGCAACTGGTTGTATAAAGGGAGAGAGAAACAGAGAGGTAAAATAAGTAGGGTGTTAAGCACAGTTATTTGGTAGCTTCAGATATAAGATAATGCACATACTAGTACAAACACAAGGTATAATTGGTCACTATCCTTCAAATATTAAGGTTCAAATAAGAGATGATGGGTTGAATAGATGCATTTACATAGGGAACAGATTTCAGATACGACTAGCAATTCTATAAAGCCATAACACTAGGATTCTAAAAACTTGGCCAGAACAGTTGGTATGCATGAGTGTTAGCTGCAGTTAGTATGCAGGTGTGCAGCATGAGTGTAGGTGAAACGAGGCTCTACTTAAGCATGGGACATTCTATCCAGGAAGACATTTGTAACATTTGCAGAGTCAAAGTAGTTAAACAAACACAGCTAGGAACATTACCATTTACATTAGTTTAAAGTTAGAATTCCTCATATATGGAGGCAGATTCATTAAAACACTGTGTTAATATTGCATTTCTGTTATAATTAAGGAACAATACAGCATCCCATGGTTAAGTTATAATAGTAAAAGTCCAAATGCACTCTAATGTGAAGGATAAAGGTTAGACTTTAAACGTGTTACTGAAACCTGGCGATTACTACTTAAAAATCTGATATCCGACTCATTAAATTAACAAGTTTAACTTTCAACAGGTAGCTACAGATGTAAAATACTTCCACGTGCAGCACGCAATAACAGTTAGCCGGTACCAACAATAGCCTAGTACCTACCTATGAACCTATATGATTGTATGGGAAATGGGAAATTCACCCCAGGGATCACTTCTGTGGCTCTGCTCGACAGGGTCACAGGAAAATAATTTTCTTGGGTGGCGAAAGCCAGGGTACATTTTTTGGCTAGGCTTATATAGGCCCTAGGGCCAATAGCCTAGTACCTACCTACCTATGAACCAATGGTTATTATCACCGGAACACTCTAGGTTACATAAGTTGTTGCCTAACACTATACTTATACTTTTTCAGACAGTGTATGAGGAAAACAGTTGTTGCATATGACAATAAATATGCTTTTCAAACAATGTACAAGTATATCAGGGCTATCTGGCATTAAATACTTAACTACGTACAAATACCCAAGCACAGTTAATCAGTACTGGCAGTTGATACACTTTTGGGTAGCGTATCTGTTACATATAATTAGTAAGATAAACTTTCAGACACGCTTGTCAGTGAGCTGTGTATTTAACAGTAAATAGGCATAAAACACACGTGACAACCACTGATTCTAAAGATAACTACATACAGAACTTTACCTACACATTTTAAAGCATTATGCTTGTCTGGTAGTAAATAATAAAAACACGTGCAGCAAACATGCAGCAAACGCTAACACCGATAGCCGGCAACAGTGATACGTAACCCCCAGTTAACTACATACAGAACTTTACCTACACATTTTAAAGTGCTATGCTTGTCTGGTAGTAAATAATAAAAACACATGCAGCAAACGCTAACACAGATAGCCGGCAACAGTGATACGTAACCTCCAGCATATGCTGGGATAATTTAGTTGTCGCTTTTAACTGTGAGGATACCTTTACTGACAACTTAGTAGGCAGACAGCTTATCTATCAAAAAAGAGTAAAAAAGGTGCAACTTGCACAAAGAGTGTACACCGGAGCTGGGGACCCACAGCAGCCAAGGGATAGACCTGGATGCAAAGATGGCGGCACAAAGGGAGAGGTATATTTATAGGATAGGTGAGGTCATAGGAAAGGAGGGGGAGGGGGAGGATAGGTGGGGTCAGGTAATGACCGGAAGTGACTAGTGTATCACAGCAAGTAAGGAGAGCACAGATATGATTAGTACTTAGGCAGCATCAGAGTTTAATACCACCAAGCTTAAGAGGGAAGAGAGAAATGAGTAAGAAAAAGTAGGGACAAAGGGGTGAGTGGGTAGGTTTAGAAGCAAAGTCTTGGTAGCCAAAAGGGAGTGGAGGGATACTGACAGGGGTAAGGAACCAGAGGAAGATCCACAGTAGGAGTGAACCCAAGGAGAACAATCAGTGGAGAGCTAATTCTTAAGGTAAGTGAAGGTGGAGAAGGTGGGAGGTGAGAGTCTTGATAGTGGGGATAGAGGGAGAGCAGCTAACTGATACAGAGTAAGAAGGTAGAGGGATATAGTGGGACTATAACTCTACAAGCTAGAAATACTGTATTCTTGCGAGTTGTGTTGTAAGACAGAATGATAGATCTAGGAGAAGGGTACCATCTAGTGGCCAAAAGCTGTATAGCTACTATAGTTTCTTTTTGGGAGGTAGCAGGTCTTGGAATTTGAGGAGGAGGGAAGGATATAATGTATTTACAAGGGTATAGGAGGGGAGGTAGGCTAAGAAGAAGAAGAAAAATGAAGGTTATGGTTGCTGACCGCCCTAGCAGTGGAGTGTACTTTAAGACCTACAGTAATTTATACAATGTTGCTTCCACAGACGGAAGTTATATAACACATACTTTCTTCACTTGTATTGTCCTTGAGGCTCTGTTGCTCAGGCGGGAGAAGATTCAATTCCTTAGGGTGAAGATGACAATTATAAGATGGTTTAAGGTTGCTGGCCAATAAGACAGGGCAGTTCCACAGCTTCAGTGCCGTAAGAGCAGGTAGGGCAATTTCTTCACTTGTATTGTCCTTGAGGGGCTGTTGCTCAGGGCGGTATAAGATTCAGTTCCTTAGTTTAGGGTGAAGACGGCAATTATAAGATGGTTTTAGGTTGCCGACCAATAAGACAGGGTAGTTGCACAGCTTTAGTGCCGTGCGAGCAGGTAGGGCAAACAAAGTGTGTACACTGGAGCTGAGGACGCACAGCAGGCAAGGGATAGACCTGGATGTAAAGATATACCTTTTTGTAAGCCTTTTTTCTCTGTCATTCCTCTGTAATTGAATGTCTAGTACTGCTAATGAGGCACATTTGCAAGGCATTACCTTCAAGCTAATCCAATGACAGGTCCTCAAAATACATTTTTATTTGATCAAGTAAAAATCACTGTTGAGCACTTTCATCTATTTGCACAGACATCATCAGAAACATAAATAAAACTGCCTCACTTCCTTTTAAATTTTTCTCAGTTCCTTCTAAAATGACTGAAACAACACACTCCAGAAACAAACAATCAAAATTTAATTTTATGACATCATTGATTTACTAGTGATGTTCCTGCCTTCAAGATTTATTTTAAACTTAAAGCTAAGAAAAAGTTGGAAAACCTAGCAGGAAATTAACAAAAATATTAGTTTGGCAATGAGAAAATAAACTGAACTAAAATAAATAAAATAAAATAACCTCACATAAAAAGGAGCAGCAATCACAATATACTGGCTCCTTTTACCAGTTCACAATTATTGAAATGCTATGGAGATGGGGTGATTAGTCATTGCACCTTAATCACTGTTTATGAAAGTATCTGTGGGGATACAGACTGGTGTTATTCACCAAAGTTTGAGAATATAGCACATGAGTGGAGCACATGGAGGTGGAATTATTAATCATTACTTCTTAGTCACTGTTTATGAAAGCAGATATGGGGGTACAGCCTGGTGTTATTAGCCAAGTTCTGAGAGTATAGCACATGAAGGGAGCGCATGAAGATGGGATTGTTAATCGTTACATCTTAGTCACTGTTTATGAAAGTATCTACAGGGGTACAGCCTGGTGTTATTAGCCAAGTTCTGAGAGTATAGCACATGAAGGGAGCACATGAAGATGGGATTGTTAATCGTTACATCTTAGTCACTGTTTGTGAAAGTAGCTACGGGGGTACAGCCTGGTGTTATTAGCCAAGTTCTGAGAGTATAGCACATGAAGATGGGATTGTTAATCGTTACATCTTAGTCACTGTTTGTGAAAGTAGCTACGGGGGTACAGCCTGGTGTTATTAGCCAAGTTCTGAGAATATAGCACATGAAGATGGGATTGTTAATCGTTACATCTTAGTCACTGTTTGTGAAAGTAGCTACGGGGGTACAGCCTGGTGTTATTAGTCAAGTTCTGAGAGTATAGCACATGAAGGGAGCACATGAAGATGGGATTGTTAATCATTACATCTTAGTCACTGTTTATGAAAGCAGCTACGGGGGTACAGCCCGGTGTTATTAGCCAAGTTCTGAGAGTATAGCACATGAAGGGAGCACATGAAGATGGGATTGTTAGTCATTACTTTTTAGTCACTATTTATGAAAGCAGCTATGGGAGTACAGCCTGGTGTTATTAGCCAAGTTCTGAGAGTATAGCACATGAAGGGAGCACATGAAGATGGGATTGTTAATCGTTACATCTTAGTCAATGTTTATGAAAGCAGCTACGGGGTACAGCCTGGTGTTATTAGTCAAGTTCTGAGAGTATAGCACATGAAGGGAGCACATGAAGATGGGATTGTTAATCGTTACATCTTAGTCAATGTTTATGAAAGCAGCTACGGGGGTACAGCCTGGTGTTATTAGTCAAGTTCTGAGAGTATAGCACATGAAGGGAGCACATGAAGATGGGATTGTTAATCGTTACATCTTAGTCACTGTTTATGAAAGCAGCTACGGGGGTACAGCCTGGTGTTATTAGCCAAGTTCTGAGAGTATAGCACATGAAGGGAGCACATGAAGATGGGATTGTTAATCGTTACACCTTAGTCACTGTTTATGAAAGTATCTACGGGGGTACAGCCTGGTGTTATTAGCCAAGTTCTGAGAGTATAGCACATGAAGATGGAATTGTTAGTCATTACTTTTTAGTCACTATTTATGAAAGTAGCTATGGGGGTACAGCCTGGTGTTATTAGCCAAGTTCTGAGAGTATAGCACATGAAGGGAGCACATGAAGATGGGATTGTTAATCGTTACATCTTAGTCACTGTTTATGAAAGTATCTACGGGGGTACAGCCTGGTGTTATTAGCCAAGTTCTGAGAGTATAGCACATGAAGATGGGATTGTTAATCGTTACATCTTAGTCACTGTTTGTGAAAGTAGCTCTGGGAGTTATATGGGTGAATTATTGTGCACTTTCCTACTCAGTCACCAACTGAGTTTAAAGAAGGATCTCTTGAAGAAGATAATAAACCATAGTGTCAGAAGGTAGAATATAGTAAAACATTAGTTATTTAACTTTCTTATTTTAAACTGAGCTTAAATGCAAGGGTATTTATTTAATCAGAGATGGTTACTCACTATAAATAAGGGAAAAAGCAATTTTCTACTTCTTAATATCAGATTCACGCTCCAAAACATGTTACCATTATCATTTTTTTTCTAAAATAAAATAATTTCTTAAAACCAAAATATTGTTTTTGGCCTGCACAAAACATTATATTCCATTGACATTGCCTAATATATTCTATATCAATTTAAGATGACAACTTTCACAGTAACTCTGTTGATAATATCATTTTCTTATGCATAATCTGTCAGCAACTATAACAAATCAGCTGAATATGATGTTAAACAATATCTGCATGTACCTGTCTAGATCCCATTCAATTCCTAGTTCAAAAATTCAATAAAGGACCTATTCCAATTAAAACATGAGCTGAGACTAAATTACACCCTTGACTAACCCCATTTGTCAGTTTTTACTTATTTGGTTATTTATACATTACCTTTAATCATGTAAAATCTCTAGACAATTTCTACATTACTGTTATGTATTATTCAAGAGCAATATAATATTCTAATACACTATGTGTGCAGTCTTCATTTAGCAAATCAAATGCCTTTCATGCATCACATGATATTAAGTTCACCCCTTTTTGCCCCATGGCTTGTTTTGAAAATGTATCAAAAGCAACTGTTAAACTTGACTTGGTCTAGTCATTTGTCTTTTTAGAAGGAAAAAAACATCTCAGAGGAATACAACTATTAAGCTTAGATATGATTCTGAAATGTATTACCTTAGATAGAATATGTAATTGTTATTTAATAGGGACAATGGTTATGAGTACAGTCTCTTTCCTTTGCTTCCATTTTTATTAATACTGTTTAGTATCCCACAATGACATGGAGTGGGATCTATCATCCAGGAATAACAAGCAACTCCAATATTGGCAACGCAACTGATGATAGTGCCTGTGAACAGCTCTTAAAAAAATTCTGCAGGAATTTGATCAGGTCCTGGAGCTTTATCTATTTTAATTATTGTATCTATTAGTTATTTATAGGTAAGAAAAAAAAAAACAACTTTTTAAATTCTGCTTAACCAATCAGATTTACAATGATTTATGCAAAACTGGACAATATATGTCTTCTGAATGTATTCTTTCACATAATGCTCAAGTTCTGCCTGTGATTTTTAGACAATCATCACCTTTGTAGGTAAAAATGCAGTTTCTCTTCTTCTCCTCTTACACTGTGTGACAAGTAGTTTACTTACTTTATCATAATAAAATGATAATTCCTACCTGTATTGTTTTATCCAAATACTTCCCAAGTTCTCACACAGATACCAACACCAGTTTCAGACCTGCAAGCCCATATCACACTGTCTTATGGCCATCATGAACAAGAAAACCCACAGCTCAGTCCCATCCTCCCCTGCTCAGCCCTTCTGCCACCCAAACTGCTAATCAGTCTTGTGATGTCTTGGTGACAGTCAGGATTTTGTCCCTCTGTGCCATAAAACTGGGTCATTTAAGGTAAAATTTTGCCAGCAAGATAGGAGATGATAATAAGGCCTTCAGCAACCATATCCAAAAATGAATGGGAATAGACAAGAATGTACTATGCTAGAATACATTTGTATTACCACAACAGCTCTAACAGATATGCAGTCACACAATTTTGGAACAAATGTCAGGTCACAAAGGGGATCCCCATTCTCTCTTGTTCCCATACAACATGAACACGTGAAACACATCCAAGATAGTCACTTCTTTCCTCATTAAGTTTGAAAATAGTAAACAATATGCCCTTCCTTGTTGGTGTTGTAAAAAAGCTCTAAAAGCTGGTTGTTATCACATTTTTATGGTTATAAAAAATTTAAAGTTTTGCTTTGATTTTCAAGATTCTTTTTAAAGCATTGAGATCTGACAGTTGCAGTGTTTCAGAATCCTTAACTTTGGTAAATGCACCTATTCAGGGATGTATAAAATCACAAGACTTCTCTATTGTTTGGAATTTATTAGCAGTTGTAAGAAAAGTATCAGCTTAAAGTGAAAGAAAGACTCTGAACCATCTTTTAAGGAATTCATCAAAATTGCCACTGAAATGTGTCATAAAGAAATTTCAAATATTTCACTAAGATCCAAGAAAAGCAAAAGAACTTTAAACAAATGTTTGAATTTTGATCTATTGTCTTAAAGCTATACTGATAACTGAATGTTATAAATATTCATTTTTATAATGATTCATGATATTGGATGCTGTTTGTTACTATCTGATTTTGTAAATATGTATATATTTTTTTATTTTCTCTGTTCTATATGTGCAATTTACTATACTTCTTTTTATTATTAAAATAAAAAAATGGGGAACAATACTTCCAGTATCTGGTTCATTAATTATACACACAATAGCAAATGTAGATGCATTGTCCCTAACTGTGCTGAAATAAATGAAATAATAACAAGGCAAATAAAAATAGTAACAGAAAAAAATACAATGTAAATATAGAAAAAATAAATGTTTATTGTACATGAAGGAAAAAGAAATGAGAGATATGAAGTGGTTCAGTCACAAGTAAAGAGGCAAGAGATTCCTTAAGAAACACTTCAGTGAAATAATACAAATTATTTTAATCTTCTTTTTCTGGCTTTTTCACAGTCAGGGGTCACCACAGCAGATCACCTGTCTGCTCATGATTGGCAGTGGAGGTTTTTACAGTGTTGAGTTGCCAGCCTGGCACCCAACCTTCCACAGAAGGCACACATGCATGCACTCACTCCTAGAGCCAATTTAGAGTGTCCAATCTACCTACAGCGTGTCTTTGGGAGGAAACCCATGCAACCACAGGGAGGACATGCAGACTCCACACAGAAGGCACCCTAGTTAAGGATTGAACCAGAGAACTTCTTGCTATGAGGCAGCAATGCTAACCGCTGCACCACTGTGGCCGCCCAATATAAATTATTTTAATAAAGGTAAAAAAATCAGTTGATGCCTGACATGGATGAATTGGACAATGAATTCTGTAAAAAGGTAGAAATAGGATTAAAAATAATTGTGTCCAAGTTTTGAATGAATATAAGCAGCAGGGAATGACAATGGAAAAATAAATGAGTGATTAAAGTATCATGAAGAAAAGGATGAAAAGACAGACCCCGGGATTCAGTAAACTATGTGCAGGAATAGTGCTGTTCCTGCATGGAGTGGTTCATATCCATTTAGCCTGATCTTTAACAGCAGCGTGCCTTGCATATTCATAAAGCTGCACTGCTGTTAAGGCTAAACAGACACAAACAGTGAACATGTGCAGGGGCATGTCTAAGTATTACATGGACATTGAACATGCCCCCTGCACTTACAAAGTTCTGTACATCACTTTGAAAACAAGAACAGTGTCCGTGGACACTGAAAAGTAAAAATACACAAACAGGCACATCCCTGAACTGCACAAACTATCCAAACTATCACAGAATGTCCCGATAGCTATGCTAGTGCACAAACTGGCATACCACACATTCTATGTATGTAAGAGCAATATTTAAAAAGTGTCCCTATTAGTGGCCAGACTCCCCCCATGTATGATGTAGATGTCCAGCCCTAGGAGGCTGAGAGGTATGTGCATACCCCTAAATTAAAATTAAAAATAAAATGTATTTTTTTTCCATTCCAAGTAAAGTGTAAGCATAGCTGAGTGGGTTTGCCCATTGCGTCGCTGTGCTCAGCATAGCTGAAACATCCCTAAAGTGCTAAATAGAAATATACAGCTAACTTCTTCACTGCAAATAGTGCAGCGGTAGGAGCTCCCACTTTACATGCAGCCATTCAAGGTTGAAGCCCCAATGCAATCTCTTCACTTTTACATGGGAAAGCTGTCAACCAGGGGAGTGTTGCAGGCCCAAAAGTGAAGTGCGAGTGTAATGTGAAACCCCCATGTAAAGACAAGTGGCCCATACATTATAGTTACACACCAATGTAATGTAAGGAAAGCACATAGGGGGATGTCATGGAAAGTAAACATATACGATGAGTAATATGTTAGTAACGATGAATTAATCCACAATCCTGATTGCTAAAATGTACATGCTAAGCACTAGTTAGGTTAGCTAAGGGGATTTGCACACTGTTAAGCAGTGCTCAGCATTTATGTCTTTAAGCACTGCTCACCTTAGCTGAACAGATTTGCACATTGCTTAGCTTAGCTCAGCATATTCAAAATGGTCTAATGATGGCAACGGGTGGGAATTTGGCCTTATTTAAACCATGATGGTGGAAATACAGCCAGAACCTGTTATAGTCCAATCCTGTAGGGGCAATCGCAGGTGTAGGTGAGGACTCATGCTTTCGGGTACAGCGCTGGGGCACTTTGGAGTCTAGGGTCATGGCTAGGCTCTTTTTTGAAAACCATGACAGCAGACTTCTTCAGGGCCAGTACCAGGGCTACCAGTAGAAAGCAGAGGCCTGGGACTGTCTGGCATGCAATCTCATCAATGCTACTGGTATCCCCCAGACTGCTGAGCATCACTATGCCGACCTAAATCATAGAAAGGAGGCACTTCTGGATCAGTGGATCTTTGATGCCCATAGGAATTGTGCTCCAGATGTTTGTAAGTATCACAGTTACATGTGTACCAAATGATGTGATAGACAGGTATGCATAATGTTTGTTTTCCATCCCTACAACTGCAGCGGAGAGGGCTAGTAACATTGAAGCTCATGCCAACAGACTTGCACCGATGTGCTGACAGGCTAATAAGTACAGACTTATCTTGCAATATCTAGTGCCATAACGTAGAAGTAGTATTGTGTACTGTGTTCAATGATTAACAGACATGTTTGTCAGGCTAATAGCAATCTACAAGTTATGCATTGAGAAATCTACCATATGTCTGCAATAAAGAATGATACAAAAAACTATTGTGTTTACTCTTCTATGTTGTAGCAGAAATAGAATGTGAACAGGTTATTCACTCCAAATACAGCTTTGACAGTATGCATTAACTGAGCTTGACCTGAGAACCAGCTATTATGTAAATGTGTAGATTGTGGAGATGTAGAGGAAGAAATACATGAGATATGAAATAAGTACTGCACTAAGACCTGAAACATGAATAGTAATTTGTAATGTATAATAGTATGTCCCCAGCAGCATTGCCATGTGCTAACATATGCTTCACAGACAGTATAATTTAAAACTTAAATACACAGTACAGTAACTATCCATCATGTACAAATGTCAGGAATACAAGGTCAAACTGTCTAACCAAGACAGTATTAGACAGGAATCAGTCAAACCAAAGATAGTAGCTCAGTTTGATTAGATATATTCTGTTGTTCCTTTTTGCACAAACAGACACAGTTTGAATCCGGGGAGTGGTAGTAAGCTGTGCCCATATTTTCACTTCAGAATATGTGTAGAAACAGTCAGGTAGTGTTAACAAATATTACCTCCACAGGTCTTACAGGTAAGGAATTGTTTGTATTAGCTGTGAGAAGGGTTTACTAATACACTGGGTACAACTGTTCCACTGTCCAACCCCATATCTACAAATGACAGCAAGATAAGTGCATACACCAAGAACTCTGCCTGATACATGTCTCTCAAGTTTCATGCTGCCACAGCTAGTGATCACTGCAGTATAGTAACTATCTGTCATGTATGACTCTCAGGATTACAAGGTCAGACTCCAACCCAGAGAGTATTAGTCAGAAATCAGTCAAGCAAGAAATAGCAGTTCCCCAATAGCTCAGTGTGATAGAAAACAGCATTGCTGTTCATCTTAACACACTCAGACATGGCTTGAATCCAGGGAGTTGTATGGAGATGTCATGTGTATATACAATAGAAACCCTGAATATTTGTAGAAGCAGTCAGAAAGTGTTAACATATTTTTTTTTCCACAGCTCAAACAATTGTGTGTAGTAGCTGTATGAAGGGTATATTAAAACACCTGAATATGTGTAGAAACATGGAGAAAGTATTGACAGGTATTTTCTTTACAGGTAAAGAAATGTGTATAGTAGCTGTATGAAGGGTATACTAATACACCTGAATATTTGTAGAAACATTCAGAGAGTGTTAACAGATATTTTCTCAACAGATACAGATATCTGTTACAGATAGAGAAATGTGAATCTAAGGACGTATGCCAGTAACAGACACACACAACAGCAGTGTAGGGTACGCCTTCTTTGTCAGATATGTAAACCTGACATGTACAAGCCCCTTCTAGTTATGTACCCATAGTTGTCACAGTCTGCCCCATACCATTACAGATTGACAGTTTAACATGTATGTATGTGCTACACAAGCTATGGACCATAGGTAGATGTAAAGTGAGGGCAGACCTCTAGAGTACTGAGCTGTACTGTTGTGGAAAATAGAAGCCTATGCAGTTGTTAATGGACTTTTCTTCTCTCCCCCACCCCTCATCTGCATCACTAATTATTATTCATATACTACGGTTATGTTTTACCAAACCTAATGTTGGGGCATGTGTTCCATTATTGTTTATATAATTAACTGGTTACATGTTAACATACCTTGTTCAAGTACTATTGTTGGCAGCCTGTTGCCGTCATTGTTACTGGCATGCTGTTACAATGCCTACTGTTGTTTTATTTATGCATGTGTTCTGTTTGCTATGCAACTGTTTCACATATGTTGTTTTGGGTTAATTGGAACACCCATGTAAGCTTATAACACTAATATTGAAATAAGAACAAAACTCCAAATTTAATTCCAAGAATGTGCACTTATAACATACGGATGAGTGCTTTCACCATTACAGCTTCTTCAGATCCTTGTCTAAAAGTCACAGTAGACCTCCACTTATATAAGCAGCTCAATTAATCAATTAAAAAAATTTAAACAATTAAAAGCAATGCTGGAGAATTTAAAGAACTCTCCCGTATATAAACATGTTAATGTAAAGTAAGACAAAAATATATAAAACTTGCATAGTGACCTAAAAACATGTAAATAAACATTCTGATAAGTTAATATTGATAAAATACATAATCAAGAACATATACAAATAAATGATAGTTCATTTTATGTGCCTGCGTTGTCTCAGCTTAGGTTTTATAGAAGCTCTATCATTCAACCCATGCCCCCTATCAGCTTTTAAATGAATGATCCAGTCAGTCTCCTTAGATTCAGTAAGATTCATAGTATTACCACCCCTCTTATTCACAACAATTATCTCTAGGACCCGGAACAAGAAAGTATGATCATTGTCATTGGTGGTTATATGTTTTGCTAAGGCATTGTGTAAAGTGCCCGTTCTCATGTGGTAAATATGCTCTCTCATTCTATCCCTTAACGGCCGGTTAGTTTTACTAACATAGAAACTCGGGCACGCCTGACAAATAGCTAAATACACCACATTAGGTGTCATACAATCTGCATCTGCCTTGATAGAGAAAATGGTGTGTAAATCTGGGTGTAGGTGAATTTTATTCCTAAAAGCCAGAGCAAATTGACTGATACAATGGTGGACTTAAAACTTTTTTGTAGGAATGTAATGCTTAGATTCATTCATAATGATTCTGAGAAAGAATCAGCACAGAGCAGGAAGTTTGCTTTTAAGAATTTAAGTGATTTTGTACCAACTCACCACCCATTAGTTGAAGCATTCCTTAAGTTAACAGAGGAGGAATTGTATAGTTACTATAATACTCAACTGGGACCCCAAAAACAGAAGAGGCAGGATAACTTGAGCTTTCGGGAATGTCAGTGTCTGAGGAAATTGCAGAATGATCCTACCATTATAATTAGACCAGCTGATAAAGGTGGGAAAGTTGTAGTATTGGATATGTCATTTTATACGGAGGCTATGTCCTCCATGTTACAGGACAGGTTCTATGAACCTACTTCCATGGAACAGGTTCACTCTGTTGTCAGATATATTCATGACACGCTTTATGATATTCTTAGAAGTAATTTAATAAATAAGGAGCTATATGGATACCTTATGATTTATACACCCACTATACCGATTATACAAGGTCTCCCAAGGTACACAAAATATGAAGAACCCACCCATGAGACCCATAGTTTCTGGCCGTGGTTGGGTAACTGAACACCTTTCAGTTTTTGTGGAGAAACATCTGAGATGTGTATTGAATGACAATGTTACAGTCTTGAAGGATTCCAAGCAATTTTTGATTGATCTGTATGAATGTACTGGACACCATGATAGAATCTCTAGTTGTACTTTTGTGACTTTTGACATTCAATCCCTATTTACTGTAATACCTAATGATATAGGACTTGATTATGTGTTAAATTATCTGAAAGCACACAGTACTTACACTGCAGTATTGATAGACATCATAGTTCATTTTTTAGAACTGGTCTTGGAGAACAACTTATTCATGTTCCAAGACCAGATCTATAAACAACGTGATGGCTTAGCTATGGGCACTCCATGTGCAAATAGCTATGCCAACATGTTCCTTGCATATTGGGAGGAACATGTTTTATTTAAGAATGCACTTTTCTGTGAACATGTGGTGTTCTACAGGTTTGTTGATGACCTTTTTGTTCTTTGGAATGGAACATCAGAACAACTGGAATCAATGCTATCCATTATGAATGATTTAACTACATTCCTTACTTTTACCATGAACTATTCCACACATAGAATTGATTTTTTAGATCTATATATTGAGAGATTAACAGATGATATGATAAATACGGGGGTCTATAAAAGGCATGTTACTGCAATTCCTTGTTATTAAGGTCTAGTATGCACCCACAATTTGTTTTTAAGAATATAATGAAAGGACAGGCCATCAGAGCCTTGAGATTGAACCCCACTGAACAGGGATTTATCTCAGAATTAGACAATCTGAGAAATAGATTACTGACTCGGGCATACAAGGATAATGAGATTATACCATACATGGAGGAAGCATACATGTCACGCACCACTTCAGGTGCACCATACTTTGGACCTAGGGTCCAAGATCAAACCGTTGGAGATCATATGTTAAATAGATCTATTACATTTTCTACTCTGTATACTTCTGATCAATATCAGTTAAAGGAAATTATTAGCAAACATTGGGATATTCTCCTGGTTGATGATGACTTGAAACGCATTGTGGGGGAGACACCAAGTTTCCTATTTCGGAATAAGAGCAACCTAAAGCGATTGCTTTGTCACCCCAGACATGATAGGATTATGAAGAACACTGGTCACACTAAACCCTGTGGTCACTGCAACTTCTGTTCATTTATTGATAGCAGTGAGGTGTTTATACACCCAGATTTACACACCATTTTCTCTATCAAGGCAGATGTAGATTGTATGACACCTAATGTGGTGTATTTAGCTATTTGTCAGGCATGCCCGAGTTTCTATGTTGGTAAAACTAACCGGCCATTAAGGGATAGAATGAGAGAGCATATTTACCACATGAGAACGGGCACTTTACACAATGTCTTAGCAAAACATATAACCACCAATGACAATGATCATAGTTTCTTGTTCCGGGTCCTAGAGATAATTGTTGTGAATAAGAGGGGTGGTAATACTATGAATCTTACTGAATCTAATGAGACTGACTGGATCATTCATTTGAAAGTTGATAGGGGGCATGGGTTGAATGATAGAGCTTCTATAAAACCTAAGCTGAGACAATGCAGGCACATAAAATGAACTATCATTTATTTGTATATGTTCTTGATTATGTATTTTATCAATATTAACTTATCAGAATGTTTATTTACATGTTTTTAGGTCACTATGCAAGTTTTATATATTTTTGTCTTACTTTACATTAACATGTTTATATATGGGAGAGTTCTTTAAATTCTCCAGCATTGCTTTTAATTGTTTAAATTGTTTTAATTGATTAATTGAGCTGCTTATATAAGGGGAGGTCTACTGTGTCTTTTATACAAGGATCTGAAGAAGCTGTAATGGTGAAAGCGCTCATCCGTATGTTATAAGTGCACATTCTTGGAATTAAATTTGGAGTTTTGTTCTTACTTCTGCTGTACTCCGCTTCCTTTGTGACTTACATTATATCTACCTCATGGAACTACAGCGCTTGCTTGCTGAGCAGTGGATTTTACTTTACTTTACTAATATTGAAATGTTTTGTTCATGACTAACCAATATATCTTGGAAAACCTCAACACCATAGCACATTTGGGAAGGTCGATCCCAGGAGATCCATCTGTCCCACCCATATGGCCTCTCCCACCCATCTGGCCATGGTACCAGGCCTCAGTACGTCTGGGACCCACCCTGGGACTTCATCTTCTGCAAGCCCTGGACCACCTTTGGATAGAACCACCTCAGGGGACAGGGTCCATTCTCCCCTAGGTTTGGGTGCGTTGATGAGCCTGTTATCCACTGTCAGTTCCGGGGTATGGTGCACAGCATCATCTGCTCTGAGTTGGGTGGCCAGCTGCACTAGATGGAGGGCCACCTGGTGCACCTTGATGAACAGGCTGCTCCTACTATCCAGCCCACAGCACAGCCACCTTCAGGGCTGTGAAGGTGCAGTGGTGACTGCATGTGGGTGGGGACCTCAGTCCCACTGTATCCATTTCGGGGCTCATGGGCTTCGGATTCCCAACCACCTTCCCCCTCCAAGGTGATTACCCCCACATGTCATACACCACCCCTGTCTGCTGTCTTGTCTGTCTTGTCTGTCTCCCTACCCAACCTACCTCCCCAGATGTACCTACAATCATTCCCCAACATCCCACTCTCACCTTAAAAATAAAGGGCATCTGTCCTAAAAAAAATTGTACCCATACATAGTTGTCCATTTCACACACATGTCCACTGGACACATGTAATCCAGTTCAATTGGCTTCACAACACATTTCTGTTGTCCTTACCCCTCTCTCTGGGGTTTGCGTGTCCAAATTCACCTCCAAATTCTGTACAAATGCACAGCTGTTGCTGTACAAGAAATGGACAGCTATGGACCTTCCCTACACCCATCCTACACATCCCTAGCTACCTTTCATATTATTTTTACCTCTACATGCCCCTTTTTCTCCACTTTCCTATCACCCTTTTTCTTTTATTTTAAAGAAATTAGCACTAAGTGAAGCCAAAATGGACTAACCATGTTTTGGCATCACTTAGCATCACGCAAAACTGTGCAAACTTGCTTAAAGCCACTTAAAACAGCTTTAATCACTTTGTCTCCATCAGCCTCTGTTCTGCCCAGCAACAAAATAGACAGCTGTGCCAGGTCTCAAAACCATGACTCTGTGCACTATAATCAGAAAAATGTAACACTACACCATTTGAGCTGTAGGCATTTCTATTGCTTTTTCAAACATATCATACAATAGATACATTTAACATTAGGGAAAAAGCTCTGTGGAATCAGTCATGTTTTGTATAAATAAATACACACACACACACACACACACACACATATATATATATATATGTGTGTGTGTGTGTGTGTGTGTGTGTGTGTGTGTGTATGGCGATACATATATATGAAAAAGTATTAAATTATATATATATATATATATATATATATATATATATATATATATATATATATATGTATATGCATATAACATGCAGTGCTGTCATACCTCAAGAATCATAACTCCCAACTTCTTAGTGCAGGAAATCTGGACAAAGTCCATCAAAAGGGGGGGGGCAATGGACCACAAATAGGGACATATTTTAAATATCACCCTTATAGACTTATAAAGATGCTACAGTAACAAGGTTTGTTTCAGCATACATCTTCTGAAGGATATGAGGTCTGAAACAGAAATGTATGTCATTATTTACTGACATAATTCCTCAGATCATCACAGTGATTTATCAGACACATACAGATAATTAGTGGAACAGACCAAAAATATGAGCCAAACATCAGGACATACTGTGGAATGCCTGGCAGTTGACAGGTATGCTCAGAACCCCTTAGTGCAATGAATCTGAACCAAGCCTGACAAACTGGGGGAACAAAGGCATGATAATGACACATCTGAAATACATGAGTAGATAATCTGAGAAAGTTGCTGCTGTAATACCATCTATTCTAACGTATATTGTCTAAAATATCACAAGTCCGACACTCAATTGCTTCTCCTAAGTTAGTGACATAAATCCTCACATCATCCCACTGATTTGTCAGAAATACACAACAGTTATGGGGACTAGGCAAAAGATATGAGCCACACAATCAGACATCCTTTGAATATCTGGGCATAACATAACATTAGTAAAACTACACTGAGCTGCCAAGCATGTCACCAAGCACCATCCAAACTACTGTCAGACCAACACAACACGACCCAAAATAAGCTCTGTGGACATACACTTCCATTTGCAAATATAGCAGGCACTACAGGGATGTAATAGTGGAAAGCAGACACTGGTGTGAAAGTGCATACCCACAACCAATTGCACCACAGTCACAGTGACATACCGGTAAAACAACTGAACACTACAGTATAATGACTGTGTGAACAAAAATATCCTGTTTGCCACTCATGCACTACTCCTACCTCCTACATATACTGCCCCAAGTCACAGTGTAGTGGGAATCCTGAGCTGCTAAGGGACATTTCACAGTCTGCCCACACAAACATATACAGCTGATAGACCACCAGAAACTGAAGCAGCATGCACAGTCAGACAGAAGGGACCCATGACACTCACATGTACCCCCTCCCTACACAGCCCAACTAACATTTACACACTACACTGCTACACAATCCTGACAGTCTGTTAACAATTGCTTCTCATAAGTTAGTGACATAAATCCTCACATCATTCCCACTGATGTCTCAACTGTACAGATTACCACAGAAAATCCAGGCTTTGGCCTCATATCTATGGCTTCTTCCTTGTAACATGGCTGGGGGTCTGCTACATCACTGGGGTGATAGCAGGAATGAAGGCACCAAATAATGATGTAACATACTTCTGAACCTCTTAGTGCAAGACATCCTGACAAACTCTGGCATAATTGGGTGAGGGAGGCCTAAACACATGGGCATATTGGAAATATTGCTGTCATAAACTGAGAAAGTTGCTGGTATTACAGGGTTTGTTGTAACATATCTTTTCTGAGGGATATGAAGTCAGAAACACAAATGGATGTTAGCATTTACTGACTGCAATCCTCAGAGTATCCTACTGATTTGCCAAGGACAAAAACTGTCTGGGGAACAGACCAAACATAGCAGGCAAACCTCTGGCCATTTTGCAGATAGCCATACAGTTGAGAGTTATGTCATCCACATAAAACTGTCAGACTTGAAATCACTCTAAAAATGCATGTGCAGACAAACCCTGTTAAACTAGCATTATTCCAACTGTATAACAACAATACTTACATTCGCTCCTTAAGTCTGGAACCTTCTCCCCAATTAGTTGGGCTGTTTCCACAAGTCTTGTTGTTAGAGGGATTCCTACCTACCCTCTGTGATGCTGTAGCTGACACACCTCCATGATGTTCTCCTCACAGGCAAGGAAAAGGGGCAACACCCACATGAAGTACTCAATTACAGGAGTGTGTTGCCATGCAATTGGCTATTGGAATAACAACACAGCTGTTCTACATGCAATTAGCAAGTGGGAAACACCAATTGGTGAACAGGCCATCACCTGCTCATGAGTAGCACCTACAAAATGCAAGCTGCTGCCTATGCAAAACAGGTGTAAACCTCTACGTAAGTAGTCAGAGAGAGAGAGTGAGAGAGAGAAAGACCACAAGACAAACAGAACAAAACATAAACACGACTATGCAGGACTACTTGGAAAAAAAGCAGGTATGTGAAACAAGTAAGAATGGAATGGAATGCAGTAGGGGGTATGTAATAATGGGAAATAGGAAGTTAAGCAAATATGTCTCAACATGACTTGCTGTACTGATATATTGCTGAACAGCACCTATGTCCATAGCATCCAGTTCTGTCTGGCACCTCACCTAAGTGTCATGTTTAATCATAGCCTCACCTCAGGCTTCATGGCCACTGAGTGGCACACAGCTACAGTTATCCCACTCCACAAGGGAGATCCACCTTGGATCCTAGGAACTACTGCCCCATCAGTCTGATGGACCTGATTGGCAAGGCCATGGAACATATTATCATGGAACTTATAAACAAAGACATTGACAACCTTCAAACACTGGACCCCATGCAGTTTGGGTTCATGAAGGGCCAATCTTGTCTCCTGAACCTGATTGATTTCTTCAAATCAGTCTACAGAGCTGTGGACAAGGGTAAGGTGGTCCACACAGCCTATCTGGACCTCACCAAGGCCTTCAACACCATCCTTCACTCTGAAATCATAGATAAACTTATTAAGGTGGGCATTAATCCTTAAGTCACTCAATAGGTTGCCAACTGGCTTACTGACAGAACCCACACTGTAAACGTAGCCGACTCCAAATCCAGCTCCAGACAAGTAACAAGTGGAGTACCTCTGGATTCATTCCTTGGACTGCTCTTGTTTGGCATCTACTTCTTTGAAGTACAGGCCAACACTAAGGGACTCTGGCTAACAAAGTTTGCAGATGACTGCAAACTGGGAGCTATTACTGAATCCCCAAAATGATGTGGATATTCTACAAAAGTGCCTTACAGAAATAGATGCTTGGTGCCAGAGCGGAAATGTATAGTTATCCCCTTTGGGAAAAAGAATGTACCCATGAATTACCACATAGGTGGCAGTACACTAAACACTGAAAGTGTGATAAGAGACTTAGGGACACAAGTGGACAGTGGTCTCACCTTTGATAACCACATCGCCACAACAGTCAGAGAATCCTTCAATGTGCCACACCTCATCACTAAGGGCTTTTCATCCAGACAAAAGGAGGTCATTGTCCTACTGTACTCATCCCTCATTATACCCATTATAGACTACAATGCCCCATTTGGTATGTACCTCTCAAGACATCTGCAACAACTGGAAAGGCTGCAGAAATACCTCACTAAAATAATCACAGGCCTAAATCAGATCCCCTATGCTGACCATCTAAAAAAACTCCACCTATGTCTGTCGCATATCGTCTACTCAGAGGCGATCACTGCTTAACATACAAGGTCATGTAAAATCCAGAGCTGTTGGACATGCTACACTTGAAGAAACCCCAATCCCTCAGAAACACATGCTCCAGAGATCTAAACCTTGTCATCACAATGAACAAAACATGCTGGAGGGATAGCTTCCTGAACCAGAGACTCCCCAGACTCAAGAATAGACTGCCCATACATGTCAAGGTGAGCACCTCTTTGGCCCTCTTCAAAAGGAACCTTGATGATTGGATGGAAGATAGGAAATTCACCCCAGGGATCATGTAAGTTGCCCTGCTAGACAGGGGTCCAGGGAAGTAAATATTGTGGGAAGAAATAGCCAGGGAATTGTTATGGCTAGGCTTGTATGGGCCCTAGGGCCGATAGCCTAGTACTAACCTATGAACATATGAGACCTGATAACATCCATGTCTGCATCCTACGTGTACTCAGGCATGTGCTTCCAGCTCCATTACACACTGTAGTCAAACAAAGCCTAAGCACCATCCAGAACCCATTGTCATGGAAGACGGCCACTGTCATCCCTCAACACAGAAGTGAATGATGAAGAGAGGATTATGCAATTTACTGGCCCTCATTAGGGGAACATGGCACATAAAGACAGGAGTGCAATGCAAGCTGATACTGTGCTGATAGCTGACAGGGGTATGATGTGGTTGTGAGTTGCGGCTACTGCTAGTCAATGTCGATGTGCAGGTTCTGTAAATACAGTTTACAAATGTATGAGGTCCTGTGATTTGTTTCCCTGTTTATATCTTCCAGGTACAATGCATCATGCCAGAAATCAAGCACACACAGAGCCTGAAACTGCAGTAATAACTGACCACATCATCCAGCACTACAGTATAATGTTCAGCCAGAGCCAATAGCATCTGCGGGAGCGGACTGCTAAGTGGGATGACCTTCACAGGATAAACAATGTCAGCCTGAATGCATGAATGTGATTTAATTGCAGCATTCAGACTGCTTGGGTACACACATGCCATCAAGTAAAGAGACTCTAAGGGACACTAAATAATGGTCTGCTGTCCTAGAAGGATATTCCTGACATTTACTCAGTTGCCTGCTACAGCAAAAGCCATGTTTCGCAGAGACCTTGCAAAGCATCAAAGGGATCTCATTGTTGAAAGGTATCGGTCAGGAGTAAGGTTCAAAAACATTACCACAGCATTGCATATACCATGGAACGCAGTGAAGACAGTCATCAAAAGTTGGAATAAATATGGGACAACAGTGACATTGCAAAGAACTGGACGTCCACCAAAACCGATGAAAAGACATGACAAAAACTGGTCAGGGAGGCTGCCAGGAGACATACAGCAACACTGAAGGAGTTGCAGAAATCTCTGATAAGTACTGGTTGTGTACTACATGTGACAAACCTCCCATATTCTCCATAAGACTGGCCTATGGGGTAGGGTTGGAAGATGGAAGCATTTTCCCAAACAGAAAAACATCCAGGCCTGGCTTCAGTTTGCAAAACATTACATCAAGTCTACCAAGAGCATGTGTGAAAATGTGTTATGGTGTAACGAGACCAAGGTTCAACTTTTCAGGCACAATTCCAAAAGGTAAGTCTTCACATTACCCGATGATCACCATCTCCATGGTGAGCCACAGTGGTGGCAGTGTCCTGCTTTGGGGTTGCTGCTCATAAGTTGGAACTGGGGCTTTAGTGAAGGTGGAGGGAATTATGAACAGTTCCAAATACCACTCACTTTTGGCCACAAACTATCAGGCATCTGCCAGAAAGCTGAAAATGAAGAGGGATTTTACCTTTCCACATGACAATGACCCAAAGTATACATCCAAATCAACCTAGGAATGACTCCACCAGAACACAATCAAGGTTATGGATTGGCCCAGCCAGAGCCCAGAACAATCTCCAGTAGAAAATCTGCAGTATGACCTGAAGAGGGCTGTGCACATGAGATGCCCTTTTAATCTGACAGAGTTGGAGGGCCTTAGCAAGGAAGAGTGGCCAAATAATGCCAAGTTAACATGTGTCATGCTGATAGACTCCTTCCCAAGAAGATTGCATGCTGGAATTAAATCAAAAGGTGCTTCAACAAAATATCAGTTTAATGGTGTGCACACTTATGCAGCCACCCTATTGTATGTATTTAATTTATTATATTTTACACCTAACACATTTGTTTGTTTACCAATTATATTGCACAGGTGATATGTCACATTAAAGGTGGACAATGTTTTAAGTTATTTATTGCGGTCTCATTTGATATATTATATGAACCTGGCATGTTAACAGGGGTGTGTACATTTATCATACCCACTGTAAAAGCTTAGAAAGTTGTAGGTGAAACAGGATTTATTTTAACATACATTTACGGCAGGTTTTGGGGTCTGACACTCAAATGTATGTCATTAATTAGTGACGTCAATCTTCAGATCATCCCAGTAATGTGTAAGTCAAACACAGGAGTTATAGGGAACAAAGGAAACATATAAGCAAGACATATACAAATGCTGCAAAGATTTGTACAGTTGTGAGGTATGCTCTGTAGGAGTTGCCACTGTGCTATACAGGTGAACAGCAATAATGTGTACATGGGTGCAGTGTGTGCTATGTGAAGGGCTATCACCTACTAACGCTACTTGCATATCCCAGAGGTGTGTATTGTTAGTAACATGGAGTGAAAATGGCTATACTGCATGATGTTGAAGGCCTGTCCAGAGTGTGTATGTTGTGGTCTGACTGTGTGTCATGCATGTCATCATTTGGGTATAGTGAGGTCTGTGCAATGCCTTTGTGCCACCTCACCTGTATGTGTCTGTGTGTGTGTAAGTGCGTGTGTGTGTGGGGGGGGGGGGTCTTGGATGCATATCTTCCTGGTGTCTGTAGCAACCTACATGATCTTGTTGAGAATACTGAGGTCATAAATAGATGGTGGGGTGAGACTGTGGCATTCCTTGACTGTGCAATGTCTGTGCTGGAGTGTGTGATGGGAGATGGACGGCAGCCATGTGGACGTAGGTCAGCACCATGATCAGCTGAGGGTCTAAGGGGCCATGTACCTTCACACTCCCATAGTGGCAGTACCACCAGCATTACTGAGGGGGGATGCTGTCCACACCACAGTGCAGAAGGCCATGGGCACATGGTCCTGGCTGGTCCCATCAGTGACACAGATCCAGCAGACAGCATTCACCACTGGGGAGTAATAGTGCATCTGGCCTTGGGCCTGGTGGTGCCAGTGAGACCCCTGGCAGGACCCATTCATGTGTCCATGGCCGGAGAAGATGAACTGTACACCCTGCCATGTACAATCCACAGCTGTCTAACATACCCCTGTATAGGGCACCCACATGGCATGACTGTGTTCATACAAACACACACACATATCACCATCACAGCCAGGTCACCTCCAGGCACACACACATACCACTTCTGCATGGCCCATTCATAGAACACCCCTACACACACACACACACACACACACACACACACACACACACACACACACACACACACACACACACACACAATGTCAACCATATGGCCCAGCCTAGGCCTCTGGCAAACCCCACAACACCCTATGCATATAATGATACCTGTGCCACATCCCTGTCATCCATACCACCAATGCAGGGACATGCTAATATGGTTCTGATGAACAGGGTGAATTAAGTACAGTTTAGCTATGTAATGCTGTATAAGGTAGTGTCAGCTAGCATTTGTAATGGGTACACTTCAGAGTGTGTGTACCTTTTCAGCCATGATGTAATATTGGTGTTAGCAATGCTGACTGAATGTAGTCTCACGTGCTGTATTCTGTTTGTGTTCTAGGTGTCTGTGTCAGCAGGATGTGGCCCTACAACATTGTCAATGAGCCGTATGGTTCACACATTGACCATGCTATAGCTGAGGTACAGCTGTATATATACATATTTACCAGGTCTGTGTAACAGTTATTGCATGTGCCACAGAGCTTATACGGTTGAGGGGTATATACAGGTAAGTCTATGGTAGTTGGCATCAACAGCTCTTGTAAAGTGGACAATGGTAAGTGTAGTGGGTGGAACACACCTCAGATTGGTAAAACTCACACCCCAGAGGATAGTGTTGACCAAACACACAGAGAATACTATTCCCACACACACAGTCACACACACATAGTCACACACACATAGTCACACACACACACACACACACGCACACAAACACACACACACACACACACACACACACACACACACACACACACACACACACATACACATGCTCAGGATCACAGTCGCCAGTGTTGGGTTTGGAACTCCTACCCATCTAGTTAGTGGTAGTACAGTGTGTTGTTGTTATCACAGGTAGCATGGAACTAATAGTGTGATGACTGTTCCAAGGTACCTGTGAAGTGAATAACATCACATGCCCTTGTAAGACATGGCAATGGGGGTGACATGATGGGTGTGTCAGATGCATCAACATCCAAGATCCTCCCACAGTTCCTGGATGCTATGCTCATACATGCCTGTGAGCACATATATTTTCCCCCATCCTGTGAAGAGAGAGTCAGCAATATGGAACTGTTTTACCATGTAGTGCACTACCCTGAAGTACTGGGTGCCATAGATTGCACTCATGTATACATCAAGGCACTACCTGGTGAGCAGGATAGAATCTACATTAACCGCAAGGGATACCACTCCATCAACTGCCAAGTCATGTGTAATGCCCAAGGAATTATCTTGAATATGTGTGCTGGCAACCCTGGCAGTTTTCATGCCTCCAATATCTGGCACACATCAAAGCCGAACCAGATGTTTGCTAGGGAGGACATCCCACAAGGCTATTTACTGGGGGATGCTGGCTATGACTTGGAACCATGGCTGATGAGACCCATCAGAAGTGCACACACACCCTTGGAATTATGCCATAATGAGGTACATGCTCAGTCTAGAAACTTCACAGAGCATGTGTTTGGCTGCTGAAGTTATGGTTCCAGTGCCTAGATATATCTGGTGGAACCCTGCAGTATAATACATGCGCATTTACACAGATAATCGTAGTATGTGCTATGCCCCAAAATCTGATCTGGCAGAAACAGCTGCAGCAGAATCAGCACGGGGAAGGGGCACACATCCCCCACCAACAGCTAGGTCACCACAGCCACAGTCAGAGGAGGTCTTTGAGGAGGAACCATCAGCTACTGTCCCTGTAGACAAATGGAGGAGTGCTTATTATGCCCTTGTTTTGACTAAGAGACAATGTATAGCATGTTCACTGACCACCTAGGGACCTAATACCTTTCTCCTACTCACCTACATATATTACAATTGATGCCAGGCAACTCACACAACCTTTAACTACCCATGTATTGTCTGTGTATTGCTGGTATCAGACAGAGTTAGCCCCGAGCTAAAGGTGTGTCAACTGCTGCATTTGCAAGGTAAGTCCTGAACTTAGATTGTATTCTTTAGTAATATTATGACATCTCCTTGTATTTCTTAACTTGGTACAGTAAGCAAGTAAATAATGGTGGATTTGTACAGAAATTACCTTAACATGTGACTACGGACATGTATTTTACTAATATGTGTCCATTTGCAATTAGTAGGTCGCAGACATGAAACATTCATACAGTCATACCTCTGCAGAAAACTGATATTCACTGCATAGTCTCAGTTTAGAGCCATACCTTTGTACTGTTAAATCATTCAAGAGAGAAGTTAGAAAGTGAGGATATACTTTGCAGTTTCTGACTTCAGACTTGGGTGTGTCATAACAGTAACTACGCTTTGTTCCCTCATACACAAAAGAGGAGTGTACCCTTGTTCCTGCCATAACAGTAACTCAGCTATGCTTCCGCCAGCACAACAGTATATGCATGTTTATGCCACAGATAATTTCCTCTCACACTGTAAGGACAATTATATAGACAACTTACATATAGCATGTCTCAGTTAACTGACGAATTACCAACAAACACAGACATGTAAGACAGGCTGTATATTTGTAACCATAATTATGACAGGCTGTGTGACTACTAACTGCTCTATGTCTATATATAATACAGACCATTATATATACAAAATACAGTCTATGTTTTGATAGCAGTGTACATCCTTATGCAAGTGGTTGTGTGATGAATGACCCCAGTTCTGTGCTAGCAAGCTTCTTCTGTGTCAAAGAGGACTAAGGCATCCATCCTGTTTTCTGAAGTTGTATTGGTGTGAGGGTTTCAGTCCTGATATATGCAGAATTTTGGGGTGTGTAGTTTCAATTGGTAGTCTGCTTTTACAGACTTTGATTGTGTGTCCCTTACTTTTAATATTTATCATCTTTGTCTTCTTTTAATTTCACATTTTCTCAATGTGCCATGTATACAAAATATTTTCGAGAAGGTTTATTTAGTTTGCCTGAAGCGCAGCATTGCAGAAACAGGAAAAAACAAGATACGATTATGTCGAAGCAGACTGCCAACAACAAAAAGTGCATACTTTCAGTTATTGCTCTTAGTAATTGGGAAATCCTGGCCTGGAGTACATATAAAACTGGCCTATAGTAGGAGGTATATATTACATAGTAGTAAGTCTCAGACTTTGGCAATGTGGCTCATGTTTGCCTACTGCTTACCTACTTGCAAACATGTTTATTTTTCATGCATGTACACAGTTAACTATTGCACAAATCTGATGCTTCTGCACTATTACATTACATATATAGATATACAGATAGATAAACATATAGATATATATGAGATGTTCTTATTATTGTTCTATATTTCACAGTTCCTTTGACTGACATAAAACTACATGTGGAAACATTGTAAACTAAAGGCATAATATAAAGATATGTCCATATATTTACAATCCATCCATTTGTTTCCCCACCACCAACCACACCAACAAGCAGTACAACCCTGGGGTCTCCTTTCTTTTTTAACACATATGTCAACCACAATGCAAAGTGTAATATATACAGTTGTGTGCACCCTCATGGACAGGGCCATTTGGTGATGCTCACAGGCTTGCTCTGCCAAACTCAAACAGCCAAATATGTTCAATAAGAGTACTTGTGTTGTTACACAGCTAGGCTTCTAAACCGTATACTGCTGTTAGACTACTACCCTCAGATGATACTAAGAAGCTATGTGCCTATGCAGGCCTCGCAGGTTGTGGTTCCTCACATGGCTTGCTGATGCTATCTAAGTTCACTTGCAGTCTTATATAAATCTGACTTGTGCCATGGTGCTTTCATTAAGTACCGTGTTCTGTAGTCTGTGCACTTAGACAGGTAGGGGTTCAGTTCTCACAGCAGTAGACTGTGTGTGTGTGTGTGTGTGTGTGTGTGTGTGTGTGTGTGTGTGTGTGTGTGTGTGTGTGTGCATGCGTGCATGCGTGTGTGTGTGTGGGTGTGGGTGTGTCTGCGTGTTTGTGTGTCTGTGTCCATAAAGAAGAGTAGAAGTGTGTATCCTACACCTTCTCCAATAGCATGCTTTTCTAATAGCATTATTTTCCAATGTTTTGCTGTTTTCAAAAACATCCATTTTATGCAGGCCTCCAACCTCTTGTCTACCACATGGCCTGCTGATGTCATCTACTAAGATCACCTGCAGTCCTGTTAAAATCATACTTGTGCTGTGGTGTGTGCATTAAGTACTGTGTTCTGTAATTTGTGTACTTGTAGTCAACTGTGTGTCCATACAGAAGAGTGGATGTGTGTATCTCAAACTGATTTCTCCAATAGCATGGTTTTGCAGAGTTTTAGTGCTTGCACAAGCATCCATTTCATGCAGGCCTCCAACCTCTTGTCTCCCACATGGCCTGCTGAAGTCATCTACTATAAGATCACCTGCAGTCCTGTTCAAATCGGATGTGTGCTGTGGCACATGCATTAAGTGATGTGTTCTGTAGTCTGTGTATTTAGATAGGTAGGGATTTTATTCTCACTGCAGTCAACTATGTGTGTATATGTGTGTGTGCGTGTGTGTGTGTGTGTGTGTGTGTGTGTGTGTGTGTGTGTGTGTGTGTGTGTGTGTGTGTGTGTGTGTGTATGTGTGTGTGTGGCTGTGTGTGCATGTGTGTGCATGTGTGTGCGTGTGTGTGCATATGTGTGTGTGTGTGTGTGTGTGTGTGTGTGTGTGTGTGTGTGTCTGTGTGTGTCCATACAGAAGAGTGAAAGTGTGTAACCCAAACTTACTTCTCCAACAGCATGGTTTTTCTGTGTTTTGGTGCTTGCACAAACATACATTTTATGCAGGCCATCAACCTCTTGTCTCCCGCATGACCTGCTGATGTTATCTACTATAAGATCACCTGCAGTCTGGTTAAAAGCAGACTTGTGCAGTGGCATGCGTGTTAAGTACTGTGTTCTGTAGTCTGTGTACTTAGATAGGTAGGGGTTCTATTCTCACTGCAGTCAGCTGTGATGGTAGGTGTCATGTATGTGAGTTGCTGTGGGACATTACACAGAGAGTGTTTTACAGCAGCCTATGGAACACTGTTCTATACACATTCATTATGTCATTGTTTTTATGAGCTGTTATGAAGTGAAAGCCCTGTGGTATGTCCAGCTACTGTTTTTACTTATGTAAGAAAAAGCATAATTTTGTTTTTGTTTTTTTTTTTTGTTTGTTTGTTTTGTTTTTTCTGTGATTAATTTTGGAAAATATTGTGCTGCTTTTGACTATCTTGTCTATGTAATGTTTTGAACAAACATTGACATTTCCTGCTTTTATTCTGTTGCAGTTGTGTTGGCCGGGCTGTACGCTGGATTCACACTGGATGAATCCAGTTCTGTTTGACTACTGATAAGTAAATATCATGACATCTGCTTTGTGAGGAAACCCTCCTGTACCGTTGTGACTGAAGTGTACACTAGGACTATATATTTGAAGGCTGTCACTGGTCTCAGCTTGAACTTTAACAGTGTTGCATTGTCTTAGCTGCTCTTCTATTGTTTACATACAGAGAGCTTAATTCTTTGTAGTCATTCTTGCAGAAAAAGCAATACACTTATTTTCTATTACAATCAGCCAATGCTATCTAGCAGAGCAGATCTTCAACAGTTCAACACAGGTTTGAGAAGTACAGTTAAAAAAAGGCAGTAATGTCACATCTTACCTATCCACAAAATAACTATATTTCCCACTTTGAATAGACTCCTACTGCACACCCCATAGTTTAGCTCCAGTAAAATAGCACCACATTATATACTCCCATCCATTTCTCATTCTCTGTGCAGATACCAGGTTCGCACCTTACATTACAACCTGTCATTTTCCCTAGTATTTCTCTGCTAGCCTAATTGACATGTTTTTTTTTTTTTTTTTTTTTTTTACTCATTGCAGATAATGCTTCATTTTAACTAACAAGCCCAGACTACAACATCAATGAAGTACTATCATGGGTGGGGATACTCATAAACAGCAAAGACACCCAAAACACAAGCATGGTACACCAAACACTACACCCAAAGCACACAATACACATAAAAAGTAGCACCACTGTCTCACCCAAGAAGTGCCTAAGGCAATGGTTTTCTATTCCAAAGGTTGTCCTTATAGTTGATTGTGCATTAAGCCATTCACCCACCCACTCTCCAGCTTAAACAAGGATAAGTTTAGGGTCAGCTGTGTGGCACATGTAGTTGTCACATCACACACGCAATCAAGTGTCTCTACAAAGAGTCCCATATTAATCCATCATAGTTGGTGTTGGTATGCACAATTTGAGACATATCTCTAGTGAATATATGGAGATAGGCATGGCTGAGCTCTCTAAATATGTGTCCCAGGCATTTATGTCCCTACGTTTGACCAGCATTATAAGGTCACCTAGGATAATACAACAATATAAAGAACAAATGATTTTCTGAAATAGTTTCATTTCCAGTATCATTCTAAGAGTATCCAGTTCTTTTCAGTGTGGGAAAACATGTGGATATACCATGCTGCTTTGCAAGACATGGACTTCACATGGCACCTCTAAGCTTTTGTTTGCTGGCCAAGGCACTTGCCTCTGACATAATATGCCTTTATTAAGCAAGGTCACAAAAACAGAATTTAATATGTGAAAATATACAACTCTAACAAAATAAGCATCATGCTGCTAATATGTACAAGTTACCAATTGCATGTCCCCTTCCATGAACAAGAAAGGCCACATAGCATATTTATAATTACTTGGAACAATTAATGATGAACAAAACAACTTACTCAGAGACGATTTCAACTGTACCAACATTGATTGTGAAACTTATAGGAGGCCAAACTCAATTGCACAATACTTCCTGGACTTTGGTAAATCATATGCCATGGAACAAAAACTGCACTACCCAACAAGGGTCTGTAATATTGTAGATCTGGTCCTCACAAATAGCTTTGACCAATCTAAAGACTTTGCCTAGAGCCTGAGCTGTTTAAATCCAACCATAAAGCAGTCTTTTAAAATTAGCAATAGGTTCAGAATTAGAAAAATGAGAAGTCATTTGAAAATACATCTTCCATGGTAACTGCACATTCCTAAGGAATGGTATAATCTACTTCCAAACTGCAATTTCTACAGAGGACATAGACAACTATAATAAGGTATACCCTGATACCCTGTATAAACATATATGCAAATGTATATACACAGGCATACCTGATAGGATGCATTCTTGGTGGCTTTTTTATACTATGGTTGTAAAGGCATTGTATACTAGCATTGTACATTGGGCAGGTTTAATGGCCCTAGAATTTTGGTTAAATCAGGCTTGTATATATATATATATATATATATATATATATATATATATATATATATATATATATATGTATGTATATACAAGCCTGATTTAACCAAAATTCTAGGGCCATTAAACCTGCCCAATGTACAATGCTAGTATACAATGCCTTTACAACCATAGTATAAAAAAGCCACCAAGAATCCAACTGCATATCATCAATAATGGTCAAAAACTAAGTTGTATCCTGAATCCTTGATCTTAGCAATCCCAATAATGGTTTTAAATAATATGATAAAAATTCAGACAATGGTTCAGTAAGTGAACCATTCCCCACCACAATAGGTCTACCTGGGGGACATCCTGCATTTTTTATGGATTTTAGGGAATATATAAATATATATATATATATATATATATATATATATATATATATATATATATATATATATATATAAATTTTGCTTCATAGGAGAATTATGTTATTTTCAATTCTCACAATCAATGGTAACAACACTTGTTTTTTTACACACGTTTTGTTGATGACATTTTATGTTGTGGACAGGCACCACTGAGTCCTTGAATCGATTTGTCATATATCTTGAACAGTCTACTGAATTTTTAAGGTTTTCTGTGAATCATTACTATACAGAGATAAAGTTTTTAGATATACAGTTAATACAGAGTGGTGATGGTATTCTTCACGCTAAGGTTTATAGGAAACCATGTTGGAAAAATGGGTTGCTGGCTAAAGATAATATGCATCCAGGTTTTGTGTTCCGCAATATTGTCAAGGGACAAGCATTATGTTTGTCTAGGCTATGTACTGATGATGATACTCTGCATGATTAATTAAATATGTTTAATGTTAGACTTATGGCCAGAGGCTATAAACAGTCTGATGTTGACCACATCATGCAAGATGTGGTCGATGTCAGGGAAACAGAGGCAGCACCCTGGTTCTCTCATAGGGGGATATTGAATAGGAATGACACTGGATGAATTAGGAAACAGTCAGCTAATAGGAAGAAGGGCAGGGTTCCTCTTCATGTTACATATAGTAGTGACATTCGATGGGTACAGGATGTGATTAGAACAAACTGGAAAATCTTATGTACTGATGACTCCCTGAAAGACTTGGTGGGAGAATATCCAGATTTTGTCTTTAAGAGGAACAAGAATCTAAAACAGATTCTTTGTGATAGGCAGCCAAGGGTGGACAGTGGTTTTACTAAGGTTGGGACCTTCCCTTGTCAATGTTGCAAGACTTGTTTACACATTAGTAGGAAATCCTATTTCGTACACCCCATAACAGGGAAGCAATATGATTTTAGGGCTATGGTCACTTGCTTGTCTAAGAATATTGTCTATTTAGCAACCTGTACTTGCTGCCCCTCGTTTTGCGTGAGGAAGACAAACTGTAGATTGAAGGACAGGATTTTGAGGCATATGTCAGCTATTAGACTTAAAGGCAAGTGTAATGCACTCTCTCTCTACATGTAGAGAAACATCCAGGACATAGCTTTTTATTTCAGGCCCTACAACACATTAAAGTAGATGGGTCTATATTAGATCACCGACCGCTTAAAAAAATGAACCGTGATTAATCGACCCTATGTAAGCAAAAGCTTACAATCTCGAACTGTCAGAACAGTGATTTTTTTTCCCTAGGGAAAAAAATCGCTGTTCCAAAACACATACACACAATGCAAGCACACCAAATAAACAGCAATCCACACACATACACCTAAAATCTTACACCTAACCCTACACTAAACTATAGACACACCACTAACTATCCACTTACCTTAGCCCAAACCCTAACCCTAAGGTCCGTCACTATCGCACACTCACCTCACCCGCTCCCTTACACTAACTCACCTAACCCACCCTAACCCTCATGTGCACACAATCGCACACATACCTAACCCGCACCCTTATCCTAACTCACCTAACCCACCATAACCCTCACATCCACACAATCGCATGCTTACCTGAACCCGACTAGTAACTTTTCACCACAGCTCTGAAAATACCAAAGCAACAGAAACGGGCAACCGAATTCTTTCCCTAGGAAAAAATTTGGGTTTCTGTTGCTTCGATATTTTAAGCTTTCACTGCATAGGGTTCGATATTAGAACATTCGAAGGTTTGAAACCTCGATGTTCTAATATAGACCCAAGTAGACAATAGGAAGAGTGATGTTTCCAACTACACTGAATACTATGAAACAAGGTGGATTATTGAACTGGGGGCTAATAGGCACCCAGGACTCAATGATGTGGTGCCTTTAAGACCGATTCTGAATATGCGTAGACCTTACATCCAAAAAGACTAATTATTAATTGTTTTTTTATTGGTTTTAGAATGTGATTGGTGTGTGTTTATTTAAATATCAAGTGAATTGCTGTGTATTATATGTGTGTGAGGAAGGGTTTTATACCCGAAAGAGCCAGCATCTTGGTATATTAAATTATATTTGTTTATAGCCTGTTTGTCTGTGGATCATTTCCTCCTGCGATGTAACAGTACAGGTAGAGCTGGATGGGACACTTATTAGCTGAATTGTTAGAAAGTTCCCTCAAGTAGATAACTTATTGCAGGCTAATAGTTGTCATCCCCCACATATTGTTAAGAATATAGTTAAAGCTCAGTTTCTTAGATTAAAAAGAATCTGTTCGCCTGAATTAAAATATGAGAAGGAAGCTGAGGATATGATCCAGAGGTAGATAGAGTGCAATTGTTAAAGTACAAGCCCAAGAAGATATTAGGGGGTCCACTCAGATTCATTACAAGTTTTGGAAATAATACTAAATCTTTTATGGATCTTGTGCAAAAATACTGGCATATTTTACTGCTTGATGATGATTTGAGTAATACTTTACCTGCTAAATGTTTATTTACATTTAGATGTGGCAAAACACTAGGAGGTTGGTTTAACCATTATAAAAAGAGCAATGAAATGGGTCCCATTATGGAACAATTGTCATTGGGGGAACAATTGGTTAGGGGTTGTCAACCTTGTGGTCATTGCAACAATTGTAAATATGTTTGTAAAACAGAACAGTTTACAACTTCTAATACCTCTCGGGTTTTTGAAATTAAGGGGTTTGGAAATTGCAACACGGACTGGGTGATATACTTAGCCACTTGTAGTTGTTCAGCTTTCTACATTGGGCAGACTTTTTGTCCTTTGAAATTTAGGATTACTGAACATCTATGTGATATCAGATGTAAAAAAAGCATATAATGCATTATACAAACATAATGTAATACATAATACGGCCAAATTTTATTTTACGATTATTGATAAAATTGGTTTAATGATGAACAATAAAGGAGGGTGGCATAAACTGTTGGATCAAAAAGAAAAAAACAGATTATTATGTTAGGAGGGCTATTCTCACCTTGTTTGAATGACTGTTCGTAGTTGAGCAATTGAAAGAAAGTAGGAAGTATTTAAAAGCATGATGTCATGATGGTTATTTACACTGATGAAGGCTTACATAGCTGAAACTGGTATGTGATGTCATTTGGTTCCACCAAGATTAGAGTGCTGGCCTGTTTTGTTGTTTGGTTCTTAATGTTTTTAACCAGCGAGCTACTGCACTAGGCACCCTATTCAACCACAGTCTGAGTATTGCCTTTAGCCACACAGATTTGAAATCAGCAACCAATTTCCCTTACACAAGGGTGGATCAGCAGCATACACATGTTCACATGTTCTTATATCCCCTTAAGTTTAACCAGCCTTAACTGTAAGGCAATGGAATGGATTTTCACGGATATCAGATACAAGGACAGAGTTGACATACAAACACTACATCGGTTCCACCTTGGTTTTCTCAAGGGTAGGTTGTGCAAACTAAACCTTGTAATATTCAGTAAAAGTGACCAGAGGCATAGCATTTGTGCACAACTTTGACTTTTCTAGTTTGACTTGGTCAATTCCTTCCACATAATTTCACATTCATACATCAGTGAGGAACTAACCTAGGTGAATATCAACTCCTATGTTGTCAGGTGAATTGCAAACTGGCTCACAGATGAACAGTACTCATTCAAAGTGGGAGAGTTAACCTCTAGCAGCAGAAACATCATCCATGGGTTATCCCAAGTGCCACTGCTGTGGCCATTCATGTTTGCCATGTACATTTCAGAAGTTCAGACTACAACAGAGTGTCTGTGGCTAGCCAAGCTTGTGGTTGAATGTAGCTTAGGTGTTATCATTGAATCCCTTAACCATGTGACTGCTGTTAAAAAGGGGCTTACACAGACTAATGACTGATGACAAATCTGTGCTGTTCAACAAACTTCAAATAAGTGCAGCATCATTTCCTTTGGAATTAACAATGTTCCAGCTTATTATGACATAAACTTGAATACCCTAACCATGAATTCTGTATTGCTAGAACTGGGAACACAAGTAGACTGCAACAAGTGTCTACTGTGGTGAAGAAGGTTTTCTATATCTCGCAATAGATTATCAAAGGCATTGGAGCACTATCACATTAAGTTCTAAATACCCTATAGTCATCCCTCCTCAGGCCTATTCTTAAATATAATGCTGCCTTTGCTATGCAATGTAACAGACACCTGCAAAAACTAGATAGACCTCAGAGAATTCTAAGCTATAAAAATCAGGTTGTCAAACATTTGTCTTACATGGACAGACTGAAGTAGCTGTCACTGTACTCAGTATGATACAAAATGCATCTAGGTGACTTATGTATGCCTTACAGGGTTATCTCTGACCCAGCTATTTTGGAAATACTGCCCCTACATATGTCAAATGGAACTACAGTCACCTGTTTTATGTCCCTTCATATAGACTGACATATATAGGATGTGCAAGAGAGACAGATACATGTTGTATAGGTTGCCAGTCCTCTGGAATATGCTTTAAAACCATGTCAAGCAGTACACCTCCATGGCACATTTTCATCGCAGCCTGGATGACTTGATGTGAAACTGTTAATGTCTGCCCTGGATTGCCGTTGCTTCTCACATGGACATGGGTAGTCATTGCTAGACAAATCTTTACCATACATCATATCTGTCATCAAATTTTATATTGTGATTTAATGGATAGGCTTCTAAACACCATCAGGTCAATAGCTTAGTAGAATCCTATGTACCTATGAAGCTATTGTGATGTACATGGCAGAAACACCGTTATACTGTATTACTGTTTTGATGAGATCTGACTACAGTGCTGACCAACAATCCTGAGATTTGAATCTGATGTTATGACTTCTGATGTACACAATAACTCAGTAATAAAAATCATTACAGAGAAAATTTCTAAATGTATGAGACACATTTTAGTTGTTATCTTCACAACCTTTACAAAAATATCCACTATAAAGTAGTGAAATGATGATGTTAGCATCTGTGTAACTGGCCAGGTACATTATAACTGACAGGTGCAATCATCAGTTCAAAACCACACATGCAAATGTAGTCATCAATTATGTAAATACTCACCCTGTGCATCAGACACATAGCTTTACTATCCCTTAATCCAAAATATAGAAACAGGGATATGACACAGTTATCATCACTTGCACAGGATGTTGTGTGGGAATGCAGGAGGTCTAGGCTGAAACAAAATGTGTGTGAGTGTGTGTGAGTAAGCAAGGGAAGCAGGCAAGCTGGACCATGAAAATGTGTGTGTCTATGTGTAGGTACCCTCAATGTCACATTGGTGTATGAGTAGCTGCATGAAAACAACCAAGCTCAGTGCTAGCTCTATATGTCTGTCTGTTGGACAGCTGTGAGCCATGCATGGTAGAGTTGACAGTCCATTCTTGTTACCACCGACCATGAGAACTGTCTCTGCCAGGAATTGCACTGCCACCTCCCAGCCCAAGGCCAGAAGCAGGGCTACCACCTGAAGGTAAATTTCAACAAAACAGCTAACACCAACATAGAGTAACAGCAGCAGGTTTAATTAAGAACAGCAAAGCTTTCAGGTATCAAGTACCCTTCCTCAGTGCTTAATGACATTCACAAGAATTCAACAGTTTTTATACACATGCCAATTCATCACATCTAAATCACATACCCAATATAAGAAGTAATTAGCGATATTAATCAACTCTTAAAAATACATATTGTTAAAAAATGTATTAAGAAGTATATACACATATATCTGCGCATAAAATACTGGAATAACAATTCAGAACTTCTGCGTAATAATATTTTATATTAAATATTCATCTGCTTTAATTTTACTTACTATTAGGATGTACAAAATATTGCTTTTCTCTATAAATGCACAACAACAATTATGGCAAGCAAAAGTGCTATCCCTCAGATTTACTATTCCTCCATGCAGGGCTAGCTTAGTCCTGCATGGAAGCAGCCATTTAGGAGCAGGATGGCAGCGCACCATGCATATTAATGAGGCGTGCTGCCTGAGCTCCTAATTTTACACAGAGTGTGTAAGAGAGCAGGGAGCGCATCTGAGAGGAGAGCTTTCAGAATATACATGCCCCCACAATGAAGAACAGCAGAAAGTCCTAAGAAATGAGTGATACCACTTATAGGTGTCCGCATATCCCCATCAACATTCCCCCTGGTGTACAACAGCAAGTAAATACAAATAAAATGAACAAACCTGTATTTTTTTTAAAATCCGATTAAAGCTAACCGTAGGTGCGCAGGTGTGCCCATCGCTTAGCTATTGTTAATGCAACATAAATGGCTGAAGAGGATAACAAGGAAGATGTATGCAAATGAAGCAGTATAGCAATAGTGTAGTGGGCAGAGCATTTGCCTTACAAGCAGGCATTTGTGGTTCGAGTCCCACTGCAGCAAATTCCATTTTCCATGCCAAAGCATGTTATGATGAATATTGTTGTTGCATAACCCACTAAATAACATATATTTATGAACTGGAGTACTGCAGTAAATGCACATATGAGGTGTCAGTGTCATAATGAATAAAGCACTAGTAAGTAGGTTTAAGCACCAATAGCCAGTAGTAAGCATATTTAAGCACTAGTAAGTGGGTTTAAGCCCGTGTGCATGGGTTAAGAAATGTGCACACAGGTTAAGCAATTTTGAAGCTAACTCTCTGTAAGCATACGTAATCGGAGGTTAGCATTGCTTACCCTCGTGCAAACCTGTGCAAACCCACTTACACATGCTCAAAAGTGCCTTAATCACTCTGCATCCAGTGGCCCTTGTTCTGCCCAGCAACAAAATAAGCAGCCTTGCAGGTCTTGAACCCAGGACCCTACACATTATAGTCACAATAGTGAACCACCAAGCCATCACAGCAATACAGAAGAATGAGGTATCAGCAAACAAGTCTTCACTATAGTAAAATCAAACTGAACCTGTGAAAGGAATCAGTATACAGACATATGTTCCATAACCCACTACCTAATCTAAATATGTGAACTGGAGTACAGCAGTAAGCCCAGAAGTCAGGTGTAATTGTAATAGAGTGTTGAAGTCCCCAATAAAACACAAGGACCCTATACATTGTACGTACACATGAATCATGGATACCAGGCATACATATAAGATGTAATGAATAATAAATCAATGCCAAAAAGGAAATATAATGCAAGGTCAAATGTAAACAATGCTAAGCATTGCACAGGCCAGCTTAAGAAGTGCAAGCAATGTCTAGGCCAGCTAACTCAATGTGCCCAGTGTTATATCCCTTTAAACAATGCCAACCTTAGGTAAGCAGGTTTGCCCATAGCTTAGCCTTTTCAAAACCAGCCAATCACGAAAAAGTGTGGGAAATCAGCCCTACTTAAACCCAAGCAGTGGGAATACATCTCATAACTGGTTGTAGCTTCCCTTGCAGGCACTATGTCAGGAAGGGGAGAGGGTGTGCGCTTTCGGGTACAGCGCTGGTGCATCCAAGAGTCCAGAGTCATGGCAGGGACTCCTTGTCAAAGACCATGAAAAGATACTGCTGCAGGGCCAGTACCAGGGTTCCCAAACTGGTGAGCAGGTCAGGCATCACTATGCTGACCTGAGGCAGCGTAAGGGGGACCTCTTGGAGCAGTAGATCCAAGAGACTAGAATGGCAGGGGATGCCCCAGCTGTGTCTAAGTATCACCCCACTACATGTGTAATAATTGCCAGCTCATGTATATCATGGATAGGTATGACTAAATATTCCTCTTATGTCCTCCACAGCTGCAATGGAGCAGGCCACAAACCAGGAGGCCCATGGCAGTTGCCTGGAGAGGTTCTGACATGAGGCAGGTCAGTAATACTCTTGCATGTACTGTCATAGGGAATAAATCTAAAAGTATTATTAAATGAATTGCCTGTATAAAACCAGTATTGTTTAAGGCAAGTGCTGCATACATCGGAGAATATGGCAGGGAAAGACTCATATAGTATGTATGGAAATAAAAGGGTAATAGCCTGACAATAAAGTTCTAACTGCTGGACTGCATGTGTATTCTCTGGTATCATATGTTAATGTAGATTTGCATTCACATTCATAGGTTCATAGGTTCATAGGTAGGTACTAGGTTATCTTCCCAAAGGCATTTTTTAAGCCTAGCCAGATTTTGTCAGCTTTCGCCACACCATTGATTAAGTAATTGAGCCTCTGTCAAGTAGAGCCAATGAAGTGATCCCAGGGGTATATTTTCTGTTACCCATCCACTCGTCAAGGTTTCTCTTGAAGAGTGTTAGTGAGGGGCTCTGCCTAATGTAGTTAGGAATTTTGTTCCAAAGCATGGGGAGTCTCTGTGACAGGAATATATCCCTCCAGCATGTTCTGTTTATTGTTGTGGTGAGGTTTAGCTCACTAGAGCGTGTGGCTCACAGTGACTTGGATTTCTTTAGGTAGAGCATGTTCATCAATTCTGAGTTGGACATGGCTTTGTAAGTCAGGCAGAGATCACCTCTGAGTAAGTGATATGCCACTGAGTACAGCCGGAGTTTTTTCTGTCAGGTTGCATAGGACATATAGATTGAGGCCAGTAATCCTCTTGGTGAGGTACTTTTGTGGTCTTTCCAGCTGTTGGAAGTGTCTTGTGAGGTACATCCTAAATGTGGTATTGTACTCTATGATGGGTCTGATGAGTGATGAGTAGAGGGGCACAATAACCTCTTTATTTCTAGATGTAAAACCTTTAGTAATTAGATGGGCCACATAGAAGGATTTCCTAACTACTTTGGCAATATGATTGTCAAACGAGAGATTACTATCTACCTGGCTCCCCAGATTTCTTATTTCATCTTCTGTATTAAGGGGGCTGCCAACTATTTGGTAATTCATGGGTGTTTTGTTTTTCCTAAATGGGATGACTATGCATTTTTTGGCATTTAGCTTGAGGCCATGACTTTGACACCAGGTGTCCATCTCAGTAAGGCCCTTTTGGAGGATGTCCGTGTCAGCCAAAAAGTCAATTATGGCTCCCAGTTTTCAGTCATTGGCGAACTTGGTTAGCCATATTCCTCTGTATTTGCCTGTACTTCTGAGAAGTATATGCTGAACAGTAGTGGTCCCAGGACTGAACCTCGTGACGTAGGGGTTTATGTTCAGGCTGGTGAGTTTTTCTGTAATACCCGAGTGGGGAATGGTTTTGAAAGCCTTGGTAAGGTCAAGGTAGGCTGTGTGAACCACCTTTCCCTCATCTATGGCCTTGGTGACTGTCTCATCTGCCCTTAACAAAACCGGACTGGGTCGGGTCAAGTCTTTGGAGGTTCCCAATGTCTTTGTTAATGAGTTCCAAGATGATGTGCTCCATAGTCTTGCAGACCAGGCTAGTCAGGCTTATGGGACGATAGTTACCAGGGTCAGTTGTGGCCCCTCCTTTGTGGAGCGGAATAACCATTCTGTGTGCCATTCTATGGGCATGAAGCCTGTAGAGAGGCTGAGGTTGAACAGCGTGTTTAGGTGGGGGGTTAATTCATTCTGTAGCTCATGCAAAAAGCAGCCTGGGACACCATCTGGCCCCATTGATGATGTGTTTTTGGCTTTTGAATGAGCTGTTTTCACCTGTGCATTTGTGATTTCTGGGAAATAACACTTTTCCATTATTGTTGTGGGCCCTTTTGGTGGTGGTGGGGGGGGGGTTCACTTAATCTATCTGCCAGGATGTTGGCAATATCAGTAAGTTCAGTATATTTTGTGCTATTTTACACTAGCTCAGTGCATATCTCCGAGTTGCCACTTAGATTCTTAACATAGCTAAAGAAGGCTTTGTAGTTATTGTTTGAATCCTTGGCTATTTTTCTTTCGAAGTTAGCCTCGGATGATTTTATGAGGGACCTTACTTTGTTACTGATACTGATCACAAATGTCTTTCCTTCTTGGGATTTGCTTTTTTTCTGAACTAGTTTCCTCCTTCTGTTGTATAGCCTGTTTATGGCAGGGGTCCACCAGACTGGTTTCCTTCTCTTAGAGGAGTGAATCTTGGTTTTGCTAGGAATGGCACAATCCATGCATCCTTGTAGGTGCTCATAGAGTGCATTTTTAAAGGTTTCTGCATCTTGGGCAGTGTTATCCTTTAGCATGGGGGCTGTGAAACTTACTGCCTCTGTCTTAAGTAAGGTGAAGTTTGCTTTAGAAAAGTTTTTACTGTGGTTTCCTTAGTTGGAGGTGGTAGTGGGGTGTGGACATTCAGAGTGATTAGTTTATGGTCTGCTCTAACCAGTGATGGGTTGACCATCGGTGTGGAACACCTGTCGTCCATGTTGGTGATGACCAGGTCCAATATGTTTTCACCTCTGGTAGGGGAGTTTACCAGCTGATCCAGTAATTTTGAGTTGATGAATTCCAAGAAGCGCTAGGCCTGAGAGTTTGTACTCAAGTAGTTTTCCCAGTTAATGGTAGGGTAATTGTAATCGCCCAATATCAGGGTGTTCAGGAGGACCGTCATGTTTTCCATTGTCTCCAGAAAGGAGGAGTGGTGGTCCTGGGTCATGGAGGGTGATCTTTAGCAGGCCACGACTTGCATTGCAGATTTGCCTGATGTTAGTTGCACATGGATGATCTCAGAGGTACCATTCTGCACCACTAACCTGGAGGTGTAGGTATCCTTGATGAATATGGCTACACCCCCTCCTTTTGTGTTTTGGTTCATGTTCTGTGGCCAAAGCATGTGGTATGAGTTGCAGCCTGGTAGGGCTGGAGTGCTCTGTGGATCCTTGAACTGTTGTAATTAGTAGTGTTACCCACACCATGCACCATAAATAGAATGTGCAGGAATGCCTGTATATGACTGGTGTAATCCCCAGAGGCCATGTAGTACAACTGAGAGACACATAGACAGAAAAGAGGAAAAAGGCAGACAACAAAACCTGAATAGCACATGCAACTGAGAGTTGAACTGTTGTTTTTTTAGCACACACTGCCATGGTTTGAATCCTAAACTTGACCAACAGTGAATAATAGAAAACTCAATAAATGAAGAAATGAACAGCCAGGAATCCAAAACAACTGTAGAATGAAGAAATTTAATCCAAAATTGTTAAGCACTTTCTTCCCTGTACAGATAAGAGACTTCCTCAGAACAAATTTAAAAATCAAGACATCTTTCATCACCCAACCCAGCTTTATATAATAACCCCAATTACACTTGATAAAGTCTTAAAAAGACCTCATTATTCACTTATAATGCAATATAACACAATATTAAAATTAATACATACTTAAAAAAAAGAAAAAAAAATATATATATATATATATATATATATATATATATCACTTTAATTTATTTTATTTGACAAAATACAATATTTATAAATATATAAAATCAACCTAAAATGTGCTTCAATTTAAGTACACTTGATAATGAAATGGTTTCATTAATTCCTGTAAAATTAACTGCATTTAATTGGAGTTGCCATCTCAATTCACAGATGTCCAAGTGGACATCCAAGACCCTTCCCTGCAGATCCTTAGTCATCTGTTGTAACACTAAAAACTTAAAACTATGATCATTATGTTCTAAAATATGTCGAGACAGTGCATTTGTTTGTTTTTTGTGTTTAATGTCCAATAAATGTTTGCTCATTCTGTTTTTAATATGCCTTAGCGTTTTCCCCACATAAAATATTGGACATTTTGTACATTTGGCTATATAAACCACATTAGCCGTCACACAATTAAAATGGCCATACAACTTCAAAGTTCTTCCATTTAATTCAAACTTCTCTCCTGTCTCCAATATATAAGGACAAAAAACTGCAATGCTGACACTTGAAATTTCCTTTAGCCCTACATGTGCCCCCTCCGTACTGATGTATATTGCTCTCAAAAATATCCTTAAAGGATCTATCCCTCTTATATATAACCAAAGATTTTTCCCCTACCTTCTGGGCAACATTATTCTCAAAATGTAATATATCCCATTCGTTATATATAACTTCCACTATCCTATGCACATCATGATTATAACATACAATAAATCCCACTTGGGTTTCAAAATGAATGTTCAACCTTTTCACATTACTACTATCTTTTCCATAGATCAGAATTGGTTTATAAAAACCTTTTTCCCTTTTCATAATTACTTCGTTGCCAACCTCTCCTAATAAATTAACAGGGTAACCCCTTGCTTCAAACATGTCCAAAATAAATTTAACTTCTTCAAAGAAAATTGAATCCGAGCTGACCATCTGGCCGCCCTGACCAATTATCCCTTAATTATGGACTTTTTCTGAAAGGGAGGGTGTGCACTCATATATTCCAAATATGAATTAGAAAAAGTCTGTTTTCTATGAATTCTTGAGCTTAACGCCCTATCCTCTGTAATGGATAAATCAATATCCAAATAAGCTATACTATTGAAACTATGATTGTGTGCAAATTTTAAAAAAGGAACAGTGTTATTAATATAAATGTAAAATAATTTTAATTCATGTTCAGTGCCATTCCACAAGATAAATAAATCATCTAAAAATCTTGTATAATAAATTATATTGCCCATAAATGCACAATTAAATACAAAATGTTGCTCCCAATAAGCCATAATATAATTTGCAATGATGGGGGCGCATGCTTCTCCCATTGCTACCCCCGTCTTCTGCCTATAATACTGAACTTCAAAACTCAAATTATTTTTTAACACAACTTCCATGAGGGTCACATATACATTTATGTCATCCTGATCAAAGACCCCAGTTTTTATTAACTGCGCTTCTAGCCACAACAAACCCTCCTCATGTGGTATCACAGTATACAAGCTTAACACATCTATTGTGACCAGAATACATTCACCATTTACATTAATTTCCCCTACTTTATCAAGGAATTCCCAAGAATCCTTACATATGTAAGGAAAACAAATGTAACATATATTTGCAATAGTATTTTTCTATGAAAATTGAACAAAATGAAGAGAGACATTAATGAATATGCCTCTCAGAGGGTGTACCCTATGTCATCGGGAAGTATGGTTCTGGAGGAGTTGTCCAATCAGAACGCTGATATGAGAGAGAAACCTACATCAAACGCTGATGGTTATAAAGTGAATAGGCAGCGGTCGGAGTCCCTTTTGGGTGAAGACAACATAAGGCGTTCTGAACAGTTAAAAGGAAAACAGCAGCAGTCCTGTTTTTTACCGAGAGGTACTCAGGACTTCAACAAACAGGGTGCAAGACCGAAAACCCATTCCAATGTGAGGAGCAAGAGCCGACAACAGAGGAATTAATGGATTTGGCTTTAGAGATGCTTTTACCTGTCAGTACTGAGGTAACAGTTTTGGACTTTACAGATGGGATAACAGGTTTGCCTGACTGTCTAAATAATGAAAAGTTTGTAACTGAAATTGTAGCCGCAGATGTTGTTCAAATGGATGACGGTTATATAAAGGATGTTTCCATACCTGAAATAATACAAACAGTTGGGACTAATGGTGTCAATAGTTTGAGCAACATGAATGATGGTAACATTGTATGTATTTGTGGGGGAGGTGAGGAAGTTTTGTTAAATGAATTAAAACCACGAGTAGTGTTAAATAAAGCATGGGATTTTAAAGTATATAACTATTCAGATAGAATAGTTTAAACTGAACATGTGGACATTCTTACAAAAGGGTTTACCTTTGTGACCTTTAGAAGGGCGAGGTTGGATAATACGCTTATTGATTTGAAAAGTTATACGAGGAAATTGAACTTTAAGGTATGGCCACAATTCTTCTGATGCTACGATTAATAAGGATATGGGACTAAGGAGACCCAGTATGTTTAATCCCTCATTAAACAATGTTATAAAATTATTTGGAAGCAAATGTGAAAAAGAAATTCGAAAGGTATTAACATTACAATTTCCAAATGACACTATTAATTTGACTAAAAATGAACAAACTATGGTATTTGATTTAGTGCATGATCCGAACATACGTTTAATGAAACCTGATAAGGGGAAATGTATTGTTATAATGAATTTAATTGATTATTTGAATGGGATCAATTCATTATTAGATGGTTCCTATGTTGAAAGTTCATTGAATGAAATTCATATAATGTATAGGAAAATTGATCTGCTTATGGATGACATGTCGTTCCAAGGCCAAATTAATGAGGATGAGCATGCTTATATGGTGAATAAGTACCCTGTAGTTTCACTTTTTTTGGAATTCCTAAAATTCATAAAGGATTGATAAACCCATCCTTTAGACAATTGTAGATGGAAAACGTTCAAAAACCTGCTTTATTGGAAAATTTTTTTCAATCAGAAATTGCAAGAGGGTTTAAAAAGTTTTCCTTACATATGTAAAAATTCTTGGGAATTCCTTGATAAAGTAGGGAAAATTAATGTAAATGGTGAATGCATTCTCGTCACAATAGATGTGGTAAGCTTGTTTACTGTGATACCCCATGAGGAGGGTTTGTTGTGGCTAGAAGCACAGTTACTAAAAACTGGGGACTTTGATCAGGATGACATAAATGTATATGTGACCCTCATGGAAGTTGTGTTAAAAATAATTATTTGAGTTTTGAAGGTCAGTATTATAGGCAGAAGACGAGGGTAGCAATGGGAGCAGCATGCGCCCCCATCTTTGCAAACTATATTATGGCTTATTGGGAACAACATTTTGTATTTAATTGTGCATTCATGGGCAATATAATTTATTATACAAGATTTTTAGATGATTTATTTATCTTGTGGAATGGCACCGAAGATGAATTAAAATTATTTTACATTTATATTAATAACACTGTTCCATTTTTAAAATTTGCACACAATCATAGTTTCAGTAGTATAGCTTATTTGGATATTGATTTATCCATTACAAAGGATAGGGCGTTAAGCTCAAGAATTCATAGAAAACAGACTTTTTCTAATTCATATTTGGAATATATGAGTGCACACCCTCCCTTTCGGAAAAAGTCCATAATTAAGGGACAATTGGTCAGGGTGGCCAGAATGGTCAGCTCGAATTCAATTTTCCTCGAAGAAGTTTTCGCTGTTTTGTACTTTCGATGGTCTAGTCTCGATGTAGTCATTCTCGATGTAGTGTAAATTCGATGGTTTCATAGGGAACCATATATATATATATATATATATATATATATATATATATTTTTTTTTTTTAAGTATGTATTAATTTTAATATTGTGTTATATTGCATTATAAATAAATGAGGTCTTTTTAAGACTTTAGTAAGTGTAATTGGGGTTATTATATAAAGCTGGGTTGGGTGATGAAAGATGTCTTGATTTTTAAACTTGTTCTGAGGAAGTCCCTTATCTGTACAGGGAAGAAAGCGCTTAACAATTTTGGATTAAATTTCTTCATTCTACAGTTCATAGGTTCAAAGGTAGGTACTAGACTATCGGCCCTAGGGCCCATACAAGCCTAGCCAAAAAATGTACCCTGGCTTTCGCCACCCAAGAAAATTATTTTCCTGTGCCCCTGTCGAGCAGAGCCACAGAAGTAATCCCCGGGGTGAATTTCCCATTTCCCATCCAATCATCAAGATTTTTCTTGAAGAGTGCTAATGAGGAGCTCTGTTTGACATAGATAGGTAGTCTGTTCCAGAGTATGGGAAGTCTCTGGGACAGGAATCTATCCCTCCAGCATGTTCTGTTTATTGTAGTGACAAGGTTAAGGTCCCTAGAGCATGTAGCTCGGAGGGATTGGGATTTCTTTAAGTGGAGCATGTCCAACAGCTCTGGGTTTGACATAGCTTTGTATGTTAGGCAGAGATCGCCCCTGAGTAGGCGATATGTGATGGAGTAAAGCTGTAGTTTTTTTATGACAGTCTGCATAGGGCATCTGTTTGAGGCCAGTAATCCTCTTTGTGAGGTATTTCTGTGGTCTTTCCCATTGTTGTAGATGTCTTGTGAGGTACATACCAAAAGGGGCATTGTACTCTATAATGGGTCTAATGAGTGATGAGTAGAGGGGAACAATGACCTCTTTTTTTCTGGATGAGAATCCTTTTGTGATGAGATGAGCCACGTAGAAGGATTTCCTGGCCACTGTGGTGATGTGATTATCAAAGGAGAGACTACTGTCCACCTGTGTCCCAAGGTCTCTTATCACATTTTTGGCATTAAGTAGACTACCAGCTATGTGGTAGTTCATGGGTACAGAGTTTTTACCAAAGGGGATGACAATACACTTTTTGGCAGTTGTTTTGGATTCCTGGCTGTTCATTTCTGTGATATTATGGTTCGAATCCTGCCAGTGGTAGTAGTCTGCATACAGAAACATACCCCACAACTGTACAGATATGTCCAGAATGTCCAGTAGAATGGCCCATATCTGTTGCGTGTCAACCTCCCCCCTGGGAAATCAGTGGGATGATCCCAGACGTATAGGCAGCAAACAGGAAATACAACTGATTGCACACATCTATGAGATCAAAGCTGGCACAGCAGTGACTCCCCAAAACCTTATGAGACTAAGAAGCCACGTATGTAACATTTTCACCCCCATGTTGTCATGCTGTGGCCAGAGTGTGTACAGTAACAGAGTGAGATGTATGTGCATAATACTAATGTATAATCTAGAACTTTGAGTGGAACATTCAGGTATTGCTAACAAACATCACTCCAACAGGTCCGTTGGATACAAACACTGTGCTAAGAAATAAAAGCCATTATACCCTGTACTGGTACTGTTTATTCTGGTATTGTAGGGAATTGTGAGTGTTGCATTTTCTCTGAATAATAAAGTATCACTGATCACTGTCACCCACACTGTGCTACATAATATAACTATGTAGGATTGCATGTATATGTGTGTGTCAAGTCAGTAAAGGTTGAAGAGGGCAATAGTCTAGATATGTCCCGGTACACCTGCATGTGGTAAACACATAGCCAGAGTCTGTGCAGAAAGAGTTGGATAGCTATGTGCACAGCATCAACCTGGAATCTAGTACTATGTGTAGAAACAATTAGTTAGTGTTAACAAACATTCCCTCCACAGGTATACCTATACTGCAGGTAAAATCAGTTTAGGTATAACGATGATGACAGCCATATCACTGTCCAAACTAAGGCTATAGGGTAGTGTAGTAAGACTTGTTAGGTACAGATAGCACTGACTAGGAAGGTAATGTGGACTACAGGAATATACTAGTTGTTAATAGACATCTACCCCCCCACCATATCATCAACAATAAACAACATACCCATCCCAACCGGTATGTAATGACTCCAATGTTGTGATAATGTCCTTTTGTTTGATAAATATTTTAATTGTTCCCATGCATGTGCTATATTGAATTATTCCAACATTGATGGCATGATGCCATCAAAGTACCAGCATGCTGTTCTTATTACCACTGTGGTCCCATATATACATGTGTTCTGTTTGCTATGCAACTGTTCCGTATCTGGTGCCTGGGTTAATGGGAATATCTATGCATGCTGTTATACTCAACCCTGGAATGTGTTGACTATTACTAACCCACATATGATGATAACATCTAAACTCTACAGCACGTTTGGGAAGGCCGGTCCAAGCGGACCCACCTGTCCCACCTTAGCTGGCTATGGCACCAGGCACCAGCATGTCTCAGACCCAACCTGTGACCTCCCTGTCCGTTGGTCCTGCACCACCTTCAGGTGGAACCACCTCAGGGGATGGGGTTCATCCCCCCCTGGGAGTGGGTGCAGACAGGAACCTGTCACCCATCGCCAGGTCCGGGTCATGGTGCGTAGTGAGCTTAACCAGCAATTTGGTAATCTGCTACACCAGCTCAAGGGCCGCATGTCCTGATTAGAGGGTCAGCCTGGCTCTGTGACTCAGCTCCCAGCACAGCCACCTTTGGGTCTGTGAAGGTGCAGTGGTGACTGCCCATGGGTGGGAACCTCAGTCACACTGTGTCCACTAGGGGGTTCATGGGCTTCCTACTTCCCAACACCCCTCCCCATCAAGGTGTTTACCCCCCACATGTGTCACATACCACCCCAGTATGCGTCTTGTTTGTCTTGTCTGTTAACCTACCCAACCTACCTCCCCAAATATACCTACTATCCCTCCCCAACATCCTACTCTCAAATGAAAAAGAAAAAAAAGGCAATCTGTTCACAAAAAAAAAAAACTCATCCATTTCGCACACGTGTCCACTGGATGCATGTAATCTGGTCTAATTGGCATCACAACTTATTATTATTGTCCTCACCCCCTCTCAGCAGTTTGAGTGTCCAAATCTACCTCCAAATTCAGTGTACATGCACAGCTGTTGCTGTAGAAGAAATAGGCAGCTATGGACATTCCCCACACCCTTCCTGCACATCCCTATCTATTTTCCTTACTGTCTTTCCCTCTTTGTGCCTCTTTTTCACCACTTTCCTATCAACCTTTTTTTTCTTTTCTTTTAAAGGAATTAGAGCAGGGGTAAGTGGGAGTAAGCACTTTTAAGCAGCAGTAAGCGGGTTTTATCCTGTTTCCATTGGGGTAAGCAATTCCTACACTGGTTAAGCAATTTAGAAGCTAACTGAGTATAACAAACTGTAACCGGACGTTAACAGTGCTTACTTCTGCGCAAACCCATGCAAACCTGCTTACAACTGCTCACCAGTGCCTTAATCACTCTATAGCCAATGGCCCTTGTTCTTCCCAGCAACAAAATAAACAGTCTTTGCAAGTCTTGAACCCAGGACTCTGCACACCACAACCAAAGTGATTTGCCACTTAGCCATATCAGATATACATAACACTGATGTTTTCACAAACATATCATCCAACTCAGTCATTCAACAGTACAGGGAATGTATTCCAACATGTAAATTTACCATGTGTGTGTGTATATATATTAATATTTAAACAGATAAAACATATATATATATATATATATATATATATATATATATATATATATATATATATATATGTACAGATGTATATTTATATAAACATATATACATACAATGCATACATCTATAGCTATATATGTCAACATCTATATGTCTAAATATATACAGCAAGTTTTATATATATATATATATATATATATATATATATATATAAGTATATATATATATATATATATATATATATATATATATTTATTTACGTATATACAGACATACATCTGTAGATAACATTGGGAACATAACAAAAACATATATGTCCACATGCACCGTTAATGGGGTTGAGAGGCCCCAAACAACATACATCTTGTACGAATAGGTATAAACCCACACAGCCTAACACGTCCACCCTGCAATACACTCCCCTATAACCAGGACCTGACATGACATAGGCACAAGATGTTAACAGTACTCCATCCCACCTGTATGATGTCAGGCTGGTATTAGTAACATATCATGCAGTACAGTCTGGCTGCCATAGGGAATGTACAGTGTAGAAGCTATCAACATCCCAAGGATACATATACACAGACACTTATATGCAGATACAGATATATACCCACACACACATATATGTATACACATATATAGATGTATATGTAATTACACATACACAAGCAGCAGTATGTATAGTAAGATACATACGTAGAAGGTGCACCCAATACAGACCAGCCACTATGCCTACAGCTAACACCTTAACAACTGGACCCTGTATGAGCCACCCATACAAATGACAATCATTGCCTGCAACATATACCCACAGAGAGGTCAAAGGATATAACACCACTGACAGGTTTGCATAAATGGGAAACCTTTATTTGTGTACTATTACAGTTGTATATGCCATGTCTTATAGCTAATTAGACACTGACATCCATATAAACAGAGTAATGCAACTGTGAAACAGTTATACTAACACAGTAGTCTGGAAAAGCTTACAGATGTTGCTGTCCAGGTCAAGCCATTCAAATAGTGCAATAGTACAGACAGACTGGGCCACAGGATACCAAACAATCAACAGTAAGTAATGCAGATGTATAGTTCATCAGCATCTATCTACACTCTGTACACAATCTCTATGTGGTAAAAACCACAGGTGACACAATGGGATGTAACTGTTACATAACAAGGCATAACTGACACCATCACAAGCACACTGACAAACAGAACAGTATGTATGGCAGGAGGCAGTAGGCCTGCATTAACCCAATTTATGTAATTAAGTAAAATATAGGTAAACTGTATGGTAATGTACATCCAGATACCTTAAGGCAGATCACGCCTGATACCCCCACATGTTGTAACAGCCTAGGTTAATTATGGTGCATCTCCGCCCTAGATTCAATAATACAGGGCCGTATACCACTGTTACATATACTGGCCTCTGGAGTGCATAAGGGCACGCATGTATTGTGTAGGTGAAGCCCACACATATATGGTCCCAGCCCCCCGTATGTGTGAGGGATATAACAGCAGTGGACTGGTGGTAGGAATGGATGCATGACATACTCACAACCCACTACAGAACAACCCCTGACAGCATGTCATATGTGCAAAGCTTGGTATGTAGGTGGAGGACAGAGGCTGGAACACAGGCCCATATGTGGAAAACTGTTGTCATACACTAAGCAAGTCACTGGTGTTACAGGATAGTCTGCAATATACCCTTAGTCAGGGATTTGAGGTTAGAAACATAAATGGATGTAGCCACATACTGATAGCACTCAACACACACACTGCCAGTGAAATATCTGACACAGGACCTGTGTGGTTGACAGACAAAACATAATAGGCACATCTCTGACCATCAAGAGGATAGGCCCACAGTTGAGAGCTATGCAAACAGACTGCATTCCAAGGTTAGTATGCACACACAAACCCTGTAACACCAGTACTATACAAAGCATACCACAACTCTACTCATACTCTGTCTGTAGTTCTGGAACCTCCTACAAATATGTAGCTGGCCATAGTGTGCAGGTTCTCCTGTAAGAGGTATTGCTACCTGCTGTCTGGAACACTGTTGCCCACACACAGGAAGGATGTCCATCATGCAGGAAAGGTAAAGGGACCACGCCCACTTGATGTAGGGATTTATAGTAGGTGGTTGCCTTGACAGTGGTAATTGGAAGTACTACACAGCAAGTTGCATGCAGTTAGCAAGTGGAGGACACTGATATGTGCAGAGTCCATCACCTGATCATGTGTATCACCTACTAATGCCATGCTGCAATCTATTCAAAGCAGCTTGATCCATTTACTGGAGAGAGACAGAGAGAGAGAGATAGAGAGAGAGAGAGAGAGAGAGAGAGAGAGAGAGAGAGAGAAAGAGAAAGAGAAAGAGAGAAAAAAAAAAGCCTAAGGCAAAGTAAAAGCCAAAGGAAGAACAAACCATTCTAACATCTGGCAAATCATCCAGAACTGACATAATTCCCACAACAGGTATGTGGAGTATATATACATGTAACTGAATGTAGTACCTGGTCCATAATAATGGGATAGATGATGTGGAATGATTTATATATGCCATCAGGTGTTGTCATGATGTTCAACTGAACAACTTCTATAGACAATAGTGTCTGTCCCTGTGGGTAGTGGGCCATATCCATCAACTGTGCAGACCAGCACTGACTGACAAGATGTAAGCCATCATAGTGTGTGTTGTGTAATGGGAAGTATGTATATTACATGGCCAATAGCCGGTGGTGGAAGTAATGCCATTATGATGGACATGTGGGACCCACAGCCCACCCCTTGCAGGATACTCAGGTTAATCTGTAATGTAGCATGCAGGAATGCCATGGGTGTGAATTAGGGTTACCTGCAATCTGGTCCTACATATCCCTCCTAATGTCAGGCCGTGTCCATATGTGGCACCTGTCCTGTGTTGTAGAAAGGCAGAATAGTGCAGCTGTGCAGGAAGGTGTTGTGAGATTGTGGACCTGATGTCTGAATGTACCCCACATATAGGTATGCATATGTGTACATATGTCACATATATAATATATATATATATATATATATATATATATATATATATATATATATATATATATATATATATATATATAAATATATATCAGCATGTATGTCCACAAATATACAGATACCCATTTGTGGACATATATATGAGCACATATATACATCACATATATCTACACATATATAGATATATATACCTATATGCACATGTCTGCATATATACAAACACACACGCAAACATATATTTTTGTAAATACATGTCCCCTATATTACTACCACAGTGATTCATGCTATGTGTGAGGCAACAGCACACATAGCAATACACACAGATATCTACAGCTGGCAGTGTGTGCAACATGGATGGGTATGTAACATGTTAATCTCTTTTTGGGACCACATTACCCTCATCTGTGAAGTATGCAATGGGAATATGGGTAAGTATGGCAGGTATAGTTGTGGAGGTGGTCAGGGTTGGTAGACATAGAGGACAGTCTATAGGGGTGGTATTTGACAAATGTGGTGGGCAAACACCCTGGATGGTGTGTGTGATTTGTGATGTGGATGCCCCATGGCCCCAATATGGGCACATTGGGAACAAGCCTCCCACCCACTACTACTCACAACAGCAGTCCACGTCCTAAAGGTGCCTGGCCGAAAGGCTGAGCAGGAGGAGCATGTTGGTCCTGTGGATATGTATTGGGTGCCTCAGAGTGATGTAGCACATCCCACATGTGTCTGTGGAGCCCGGTATGGAACAGACCCTAGACCTGACCTCATGGGACAGGAATATGTCTGTGTGTGCCCCTGGGGGGGGACAACATCCCCTGGGTTGGTTCCACCTGATGGTATTGCTGGACCAGTACATGAGGAGGCCCCAAGTTGGGACACACATGTGATGTGGCCAGGTATCATGGGCAGATGGATTTGGAGAGGTGGTTCTGCTGGCCAATAGTACATATACATGTTATTGTGTCACTGTTATAGAACATATGTTGGTAGTAATAGTCTAAGCATTCCAGGAACATGTCCAACAGCATGCATAAATATCCTCAATAACACAGAATGTCAGATGTGCAGCAATTATAAAGCAGCCATACCACAGGCATATATGGAACCATAGTGGCCCTGGCAATGGCATGCAGGTGAATAGTCTGTAACAGGCCAGCAATGATAGTGTCCACAAAGGGAGCATGGCTACAATCACACAGCAGATAGTGTGGTACAATACAATATCTGTCTCACTGGTAGGTAAGCTGTAGCCATACCTAATGAGTTGTGTGTACAATGTGTTGAAGCTGATATGGTGGGGGGATGACAGAGATATGTATTATGAACTGTGGTAACCTTGCTGTGTGAGGTGCTCAGACCTTTTTCCATATTTATGTCTTTCAGCCAAGATGTCACATGCATGCTTGCCTACCTATTCGACAGCTGAGAATGATGTGCTTATCACACACCTGATCCACCACTACCCAGTGCTGTTTGACAGGGATGCCCATGAACAGCAGGAGTGGACTGCCCTGTGGAACGACCTAGTCCATAGGGTCAATGATGTTGGACTGCACAACTGCAGTTATGAGCAGGTCCAGCATCATTGTACTGACCTGCTTCGCAATGCCTGTCAGCGTGCTGCTGTAGTCTAGGGGGATCACCTCGCCACGGGGGGGGGCATGCCATCCATCCCCCCTGACATGTGTGGAGGAGCTCCTGGCCAGCCTCGTGGTACTTGCCCGTCTGGCCAGCCACCAACTGCTGGACACCTTTGTGGACGTGGGTGGCACCCATACACTGGCACAGGAGCATGCAGGTAAGGATACAGGGCACATCAGTAGACCACTGTTGTGTATAGATCCGCATCGGTACAGGTAGATCATGCATATCTGACATGTCATAGATATATTGTGTTGTTACATTGTAGTGATAAACAGATGTCCAGATGCAGTAATATTGTGGAAATGTACAGTTGGTGTATTGTAATACTGCAACCACCCTGTAACACTGCCACAGGTGTGGTCACTGACATTGCATCTCTCATCCTCTTATGTAGGTCCCTCCGGGGTACCACCAAGGCAGCAGCCTGCAGCTGGTGAGTACAGTTTATGTAGATGCTTGCCAACACAACAGGCATGCAATGGCGATGGTATATTCCATGCACACATCTAACACACCTACCCTGAATGCATGCTGTACATGTGCACATATTGTTGCTGTGAAATGCACAGCATCACAGGGGTGACCATGATGGGGTATTGGAAGGGTATGTCAGACATCTGCATGATAACTAATATCCTGTCATTGCAGAATGTGTCCACAGGGAGTAACATAATGGTGGGAGATATGGCCTACAGTAAGGACATGTTCGATCAACACCCATATACACTGCAACACCAGTGTATATACCTGTAGGACAATGGCAACTTCTGCAGAGATACACTAGGCATAAGGCATTACAATAGTCCAAATTATCAGCTGGGTCTAGGCTGTAAGATGTGGTATTCAGTGTATGGGACACTGCAAAGTGCATACATGTGTAGGGCTTACTTGTCATGCATATGCATAAAGGCTGAAGGAGGGGGGTTGTCAGCATGATGCACTAGTGCACTGCAGCAGGGATCCTAAGGATGCTAGGAATGGCTCTATCTGCATAGTCAGGTTCAGGACCTGTGGCAGCCATAACCCTACCCCCACAACAATAGTGATGGCAGTGTGTGAACACCATGGGATGTGCACATGAGTAGACCTTGCAATCATACAAAATAGGAGGACATGTGTAGGGCAGACTGAACATACACTGGCAAATGCAGATGGCCCACACTGGTATATCCCTGCCAAGAGTAGTGACTGCTGTAGTACACACAACAAGAGGTGCGATAAAATGTCATGATAAGGGTGTCCACACATATGCCCATACAGTGTGTATGCATCGTGGTCAGCAGCTGCATACCTAACACAATCTGTAGACACTGCATGTGAAAGTACAGGACATATGTCACATATTGGGCTTGTGTACTGCTAAGAGATGCGGTGATATGGTCCCATGGCAAATCAAGGATGGGTGCGTCAAATCAATAAAGATGTGTACACCCCCCATAGCCACAGTATACTCTGATGGTTGTCAGTGTAAGAGTATTGGATTGGTCATACATGGTCCACTGATGTTGAGAGCTGTGAATCAGACATCAGGCATTCACAAATGACATCTGTCCACATATCATACCAGGTATGTGTTGCTGGAAAACATAGGGGCTGTGAGCATTAAAGCTGACATAACCAACACAGTAGTATGCATTCAGCAATGGGATGTACACCTGTGAGGTGTAGTGCACAGTACATGGCTGGGTGCAGAACAGGTGCACAGAAATACCGTGTTCATGGGCACAGTGGTATCCAGGGGAAGGGGCTTCACCTAGAGACACAGCACATGCATCACACACATGTATACTGCTGCCAGCATGGATTGACTATAGCTATACTGCATGCTGTCAGGTGCCATATGTTATGCATGTTGACAGAGGGGTAATAGGAGGACTGTGTATACTTTCGTTGAGCAACCTCACCTGTATGTGTGTGTGTGTGTGTGTGTGTGTGTGTGTGTTCATCCTGGTGGATAGTCAGTTTGTCTGTAGGGTCACTCTGGTGAAGTGGAGGAAGGTTGATGCATGTAGGATGCTTGTGTGCATGTGTGTGTGTGTTTGTGTGGCTGGCCAAGTACACACATGTGTGATTGTGGGGTATTCTTACAGCAGTACCTCCATCTGGGATCATGCAGTACATGTACATGGACTGCCACATTACACACCAGGAATATCTGTCATGTATGTAATCACAGGACAGCTGATAGTATAATATGGTCTGTAGCATGAAACAGGCATCTAGAGGGAAGGTAGACACCAGGTACACCCTTAACATCTCACTTAGCACAGTGGTCACCTACAACCCACATATGGAGCACTACAGATGCATTGGGGAAGTACTAGTCAACACCAGGGAGTGTATCCAAATATTACAGTTGTCACATGATAGGCTGAAAGAGCAGCATATCTGGCATGTACTGAGCATTACATATACATGACACACCAGTGCATGATGTTATGGATGCAACATAGTAGCCCACACATATAAGGGCCATGCTCATCATGTCTGGACATACAGAGGGTGCATACCGAGTGACAGCAGTGAGGCCATGTAAAACCACTACACACAGGTCAGGCAGGTAAAGTAGCAACAGGCCTTGTGTTGTGACTGCTTGTGTAGGCATTTAGAGGACTGATGTGTTAATGAGAGGTATCAATGTGTGTATGTTAACAAGTGTGATGCAGGATGGGGTACCACATGGACATATACATGGGACTGTCTGTAAAGCCATGGACAGGTAGGTATTATGGAGGTGTGTGTGTGTGTGTGTGTGTGTGTGTGTGTGTGTGTGTGTGTGTGTGTGTGTGTGTGTGTACTGTTAGGCAATGCAGCACAGGTTTTAAAGTGTGTTTATTGTTTTCCCCCACAGGTGGCGAGGTGGGTCAGGGTCCATCCTGCATGCAATCTGTAGGTGTCCATACATACACCAAAGACGATGATAGTACTGTTGAGGCACAGGTGGGGTTGTCAGAGGCTGACATTTGACATCCTCCTTTTAGCCACCCCAACCCCGCACACAGTTTCAGTGCCTATACACACCCCATCACCAGTGGCCAAAGCGGAGGGACAACTGGTGTTCTGTGGCAGTGCACAGAGAAGTGTAGTAACAATGCCTACTGTGTGCAGTCATAGTAGGCATAGACGGATGTCTGGCAGGGCACCACATAGACAAATGTCCCAGGGTGCTCGTGGTAGGGCTGCTGGACATCATGCCCCTGGCAGAGGTGACAAAGCTGATATCAACAGGCACATGTTTCAGGCTGTCATGGCGGCGCAGGCACATACAGAATGTTACCACAGACAGGGTCTGAGGCTGCAGAGGGCTGCGCTCACATCTGTAAATGACAATGCCCATGAACTGGCTGGTGCCATCCATGGATTAACTGAGTTCATGTATAGATGGCCTGGTGAGATGATGGCACTCATCGACTGTGGTCTGTCCATGCTTGAACATGTGGTGGGAGTGTGGCGACGCCCACGTGGATGGAGGCCAGCAACCCCAACAGCTGATAGTCAACATGGATGTGCTAGGACACCAAATGGCTCCCGTAGTGGTAGTACCAGCCCTGGCACTGTGGGGGCACTGTCCACACCACACTGCAGCAGGCCATGAGCACATGGTCCTGGCCAGTCACAAGATGGACTTGGTACCAGCAGACATTTGTCAACATCAGGTGAGAGTGGCCCATCAAGGCCTGTAGCTGGACATGTCAATGGAACCCCTGGCAGGCACAGTCCACATGTCCGTGGCTGGAGGCAGTGAACTGCACACCCTGCCAGGGATGGTCTGCGGCTGTTCATAAACACCTGTGTAGGGCAGCCACAAGGCAGAACTGTGTGCATGCATACCCACACACTATGCAAACACACCTAGGGCAACCCTATACCAACCCACACCACTTCACCATGCCCAGCTCACCACAGTACACCCCTCACCCACACACATGGTGTCAAATGTATGGCCCACCCTCGGCCTCTAGCAAACCAACATCATACCCTGTGCATATGATGATACCTGTGCCACATCCATGTCATCCATACCATCAATGCAGGGACAGGTTAATATGCTTCTGATGCACACATTGACTGTACTACTGTGTACCATAGTACTGCAGTGTAACATGTAAGGAGTAAAGTGCAATGCATAAATGGCAGGTAGTGTAGCCATCCAGCAATGATGCATTATAGCTGTTAGTAACACTGGTTGAGTGCGGTCCCTATAATGTTATACATTTGTGTTGTAGATGTACATATGTCAGCACGAGGATGGTCTGCAGTCATATTCCACAATGGGGTATGGCACTGTCGTGACACCATGGCTGTGACATATCTGGGGTACTGTTAAACACATGTCACAGGTTATTAAAATGGTTATTGCCTGTGCCACTTGGACAGATGACCCGTTGAGGCATGTATACCTTGCAACGTGATGTAGACCAATCCACATACATGCACAGTGTTACTTGGCAACACTGGGAGTAGACCTCTTCCGAGCTATGTAGTGATACTGAAGTGTGTGGCTTACATTGCACACACCACACAGCGTTTAGGTTGAGGTGTGTCCCAGGTTACATGTTACATGCAGAACATCCCCAGACATGTACAGTATGCTAATAGGGGATGTAATGGGTGTATATGGACAATACGTAGCGTGAAATACCCTTATATACACATTAACAGACACATAACAGCCAGACACACATCTGAGATACCAGGGCCTATTGCTGCTAACTATCTTGACCGTGTGTCCAATGTGTTACAGGTAGGCTGCACACAGCACATGCATAACCGGCTTGGATTGTGATATCAGTTACCTGTATGGTTGATGGTGACAGTAGTAACCATAACATGGTACATGGGACATATACCGGGTGTACCTTAGTGTAATGACAATGTACACAGCACCCACATCCCCCAGTGGATATTGTACTCCCTGAAACCCATGATAACACTCTGCCATACTCACCATCACACATTGGCCGTGACTGCGATACAACCCATAGTATATCCAATAGTGGTAGTACAGGGATATTCATCTAATGCACATGCCACACATGTAGTAGGGTATTGCATTGTCATGCCTTACCTATGGGCAGCAAGAACATGATCTGTACTACTGTGTGGCAATGAGTCTTATAGTAGGAGTATGTGGCCTCGGAATGCTGTACCCTACAGATATATGGACATGCACACATACACACATTTGCCAGAACTCAATGGGTATCCTATGCCTAATGACCCATTTGTACAACACAGTTGTGCTGTTACTGCAAGGCTTGTGTAGCCGGTATGGGGGGGGGAGCTTAACAGGGTACATGTAATATCCCATACAGCAGCAGCCACAACTGACTATGGCAATGGGTGTTGCATTGGTTGTGAAGGCCCTCATGGAATTCCAAAGTACAGGTGTGCTAACACACAGACACTGCTATGCTCAGTCATGCACAAGTACACATGTGTCAGTACAGGGGTGCATCACTGCAGGCAGTCATAGCTGTGTACCTAGCTATTGCCCAAGGGGAGATGGGTTGTGTAGGAGTTGTGTGTACAGTGATATCCTGCCACCTGCCAGGTGGCAGCAGGCAATCTATCGACAGGCACTACTGTGGTGACCCTCAGGGTGAGAATGACATGCATCAGCCAATTCTCCAGGTGCCTCCTGCACATGGCCACTGAGGTGATCAAGTTGACATGTATGCAACATGCATTAGAACACATGCTTAGTGTCTGTGATGGAGACCTATACCCAAGCATGTTCTGTTGACTGTGGTAGTGTAGTGGGCTTACCCATGGCATGTGGTGTGTACAGGTTGACATCTCCTATATGTGCCATCTCTTACACAGCTTGGCAGACATGTCAGTGTCAATCAAGCTTAGGTTGCATGTACATATCTCAGCTGTACACCTGCCATCTGCACATCTGTACAAGGACTGACAGTCATCAGCTTGGCAATTAGCTATGCAGTAGCATGAATGTGTTGACAGATAGACGTCTGAAAACAATATGTATGCCATAACTACATGTCAGAAGCCATCACTAACATGTGCTGTACAGACAGTAGTCTACAGTTACATTCCACATGACAGATCAATACCCAGTAAGGGGTATATACTGTGACATAGCTCACACACCAGGGATACAACTGGGAGGCCTCGGTGTCCAGTTATGCCCACAGGTGTACTAGTAAACACAAGAGGCCAGCATCAACAGTCTAAGTTGTGCCTGCATTTAGCACTCTGCTCTTGCTTGGGTTAGCACTGTCAACAGTAGTACTGCCATGATACACTACATGCCAGTGTGACAGCACATACTCTGGGTGACTACACCTGTATATAACACATTCACATAGATAACACTGCTGTACAGGCCTCATATATGTCTGTGTCCCACATATGATGCTCACACCCCTTGCTACGGTAATGACAGCACATAGGCACATGTATTGTACATGGCATTACATACACATATTACAGATTATCAGACTGGGTGGTTTGAACTGGTTACTAGGGCTAAGCCATGTTTAGCAAGTATCAGCATTGCTGCAATATAACAGTTGAGCTTATATGTGCACTGGTAAGTGATGCCTACACTGTGTAAGCGGCCGTACATTTACCCATAGCTCAGCACTGCTTAGCTTCATGCAAACCCATGCAAACCTGCTTAAAGCTGCTCAAAACTGCCTTAACCACTCTGTATCTGACAGCCCTTGTTCTTCAGAGCAACAAAATGAAAAACCCTTGTAGGGCTTGAACCCAGGACCCTGTACACTGAAGTCACAGCACTTAACTACTATGCCATGATCACTTTGAAGACAGCTCTTGTTTTACCAATATAGCTGTCAATACACATACTGAGTAGTACTGAACAATTGCCTTTAGTTCCTGAATTGTGTAGTCCTTGTTATTAATATGACTGTTGCATCACATATGTTGTTTTATCATAATGTGCACATAGCAGATACATATGGTGAGATACATCTAGGAGGATATACACAACTGTGAGTATACTCATGACAGGAATATGGTTGTATACATATAATAGTTCAACATATGTCTACATGTACATACACATGTATACTCATACATATGTCTGTATACACATCTGTATAGTGCTACATATATATTGCCATGTGTACATCTCTTCGTATGTATATATATATATATATATATATATATATATATATATATATATATGTATGTATATATAGATATATGTCTATATAGCTATATATGTATGCACATTCTATGTGTACAGATATGCCTAGTTATGTTGGTATATATGTAGATGTCTATAACTATATGTGCATACATATCTATTCTGATATACATACTACTGTCAATATATATGTAGATATCCATATGTATATGTGCATATGTATCCCTATCTGTATTTGTGTAGACATATATTGCTCTGTATATGTATATATCTGGGTGTTGATATGTATATATATATATATATATATATATATATATATATATATGTATATATATATATATATATATATATATATATATATATATATGCATATACATAGCCATCTATTTATGTCAATATGTATATGTGTATATAGCTATACAGATATCTGGATAATTATATATACATATATTTTCAACATATGCCCTGCACATGGAGTGTAACCCTACCTCAGTCCCTATAGTAACAACTTCGTAGTGTAAGGGGATGTCAGGTGTGTATAGCAGGTATATTTGTAGACTATTGCTACTGTAATAGGGATTGTCTTAACATACATGGTGTGTATGGGAGGTCACATCTGCTTTTAACATGTGTGCCATTGGCTACTGACAGACATCCTAAGGACATCATAGTACAGTGCTGCTGCTAGCATGTAATGCTCCTGTGGAATACAGCAGAAATACTGGCTGATATATGTGGGCATACTGACACACTCTGGACAGTCCAGAGGTATGCACAGAACCCCTTAGTGCAGGACATGTGAACCAAGTCTTACAATGTGGATGTTAACAGTCATGTAGATGGGTAGAACACATAGCGACTGGTATACATTTGCCCCCATAGGTTATGCATTCACACACCTCTGTCAGACCTGACACATAATAACAGCTGGTACAATGGTGCCATGGCCTCATACTACCCACTAGATATTGACATACATCTGTACAGCTTCCCACTGCTCTGTATGACATGCATGACTGTTAAGGAAGGCCCGGCAGCAGTACATCTGGCAAGTATCTGGACATGACATCCAACTGGGTAAGTACACTAAGCTGCTAGACATGTACCAAAGCACTGTGCAGGCTACAGGCAGACTGGCACAACACTGGCCTACACTTCCTAGGGGGGAATGCACATGTACCTGCATATATAGCAGGCTCTACGTGCATGTCACAGCACAGCGTATGATACATCAGTGTGAAAGTGCATAACCACAGCCAATGTGAACACAGCCACAGCCACATATGGTAAGCTAACGTAATATTACAGTATATGGACTATTTGTTCAACACCATCCTCATATGTGCTACTCAAACACTAACCCTACATAAAAGAAAACTGAACACCACAAAGTCCAGCCGCCAATCCAACAAGGTGACTCACAGCGAAATAAACAGCAGTTTATTGAAGTAGGCAAAATAAATACAGAACTGTAAGACTAAGCATAAAAAGATGCTTTCGCCAAACACATAGGCATCATCAGAGTCTTAATATACAACAATGTACACCACTTTTAAATACCCTACCTCGCATTACTATAGGTTGGTAATGCGAGGTAGGGTATTTAAAAGTGGTGTACATTGTTGTATATTAAGACTCTGATGATGCCTATGTGTGGCAAAGCATTCTTTTATGCTTAGTCTTACAGTTCTGTATTTATTTTGCCTACTTCAATAAACTGCTGTTATTTTTTTGTGAGTCACCTTGTTGGATTGGCGGCTGGACTTTGTGGTGTTCAGTTTTCTTTTTTGATTCTGCCCTGGTGGGTGTTATCGTTTTTTATTTTGATTCGTTTACTAACCCTACGTATACTGCGCCACTGCACTGTGTGGTCTGATGCTTATCTGTGGTATGGGACATGTGTATGTATGGCCCTATAAACATGCAAGCCAATAAGGTAACATACAGTGGAGCAGCATGTAACATCAGATAGAAAGGGACCAGGAACAATGACATCTATCACAGTATGTACACAGGCCACAGTACATATTGACAATACACACACTGTCGGCATTCACCTTACATACACAGAACTCAGTACTGTACACACAGCCACAGAATGTCCAGGTTATGTCATCAAATATAACCCCTACTATACATAATGTGTAGCAGTCTGATATCTCACTGGCTTTTTATCAGATATGATGTCACTAATTTTGGTGTACAGCAGATATGCACCTCTTACTGCATGACATATATACAAGGGTTGACAGAGTTGTGGCTGGAGCACATACACAGGGCCAATATTAACATGTTGCTGTGATAACCTCATACATTTACTGTTGTAACAGGGTTTGTTGCTACATTTGTCCTATGAGGGATATCAAGTCAGTAACTCTCACGGATGTCACCATCTATAAACTGCAATCCTCACATTACCTTCTGCAGTTCACAGAGAGGTGCTCTGTGGGTAACACATAAAACAAAAGGCACCACACACTGCCCAGTCTGCAGATGACCCTACAGATGGGGTTTCCTCGTAAACATAGCACTAACATGGCAGTTATTAAAACATGTAGGACAGCCATATCCACACACACCCTGTTAAACCAACATTACTCCAAATGCAGTATAGCAGCACTTACAGTCTGTAGTCAGGTCAGGCACATCCCCCTCCTGTGTGCTGCCCTGTTTCCACTGTGTATGCTGCTAGAGGTGAATCCCCAATCCATCTGAGATGCTGTTTGTCAAACAGCAGAATGAGTTCCTGCTCACAGTGAATGAAAAGGCCCAACACCAACATGATGTTCCTAGATATTGGAGTGTGTTTCCATGCAACTGGCAATAGGAATGCTACCACAGCTGTTCCACATACAATCAACTTGAAGAGGTCTGCAATTCATGCAAAAGCCATCAGCTGATCATGCACATCACTTAAAATACACCTGCTGCTGCCTATGCAAAGCAGGTGTAGGTCTCCACATCCACCAGAGAGGGAGTGAGAAAGGCAGACAGAGGCAAATTAAAGTCAGGGTGGGGTGGGAGAGTAAAACTTAAGCATGTTTGTGTCGCACACCTACCAGCAAAGGGTATCAAACTCCTGCCATCTATGTAGTGCTATCACATTTCTATGCAGTTATTGTATGCACCACATAGGTTACATGTTGAGGAGCCCTCAAAATGTATATGTAATGGTGACTGACATCTGCAACAGGGATATCGTAGCTATAGGTAGGTATAGTACATGTGCCTGTCTGCATGGACAGGTGCCAGTATCAACAGCCACACTCTCACAGGGACGCACACACATTGACACACTTGGCAGGGCCAGGAATACAACTCATCACTAGTGAGATTGCCACAACACATTACTGTGCAGGTATCACATTCACCATAGGGGTCATAAAGAGGTTATATGGGCAAAGGGTATGTGGAGGTGTCTGACATTGGAAAGCATCCTTTGGTATGCCAGTGGGGGTTGTAGTGAGTGTGAATGTGATCATATGCATCATACAACACACACACACACACACACACACACACACACACACACACACACACACACACACACACACACACACAGGATGCCAGTACTGACATGCATGGGTGCATTGCTTCATGGGTGTGCTGTGGTCAACTGTGCCAGACAGCTATACAAGGCTAGGTGATGGGTATATCTTGGCATCAGCCCACGTGACAATGGTCTGCATTGTGGCTCAGGGGTGTAGTTTCTGGATTTGCCCATGCAGGTGGGTATTGTATTCACCATCCAGTCACCTGGGTGACTATTGCATGTGGTCAATGCTGTGCCTTGCTTGCCATGTATGTGTTCCTTAGTCCATGACATGGACAGTGCCTGGGATGTGCACACCTCCCACATACATGTACAGTGACATGTGAAACTGTACTTGGGGTGTCTGGCCCATGTTGTGTACACAGATTGTTATCATCAGATGTGCCAGTCCTGGCCTCCTGTGGCAGGAACTACTAATGAACAGCAGGTTTACCCTGCATCTACATTGATAGCATGATACCAGCATTCCCTGGTGTCAGTGGCATCTGTCCATACAGGGCATGTTTTTTTCAGGCATGGTATGTCCTTTGTGGGTCATATTTGATGGCACCACAGGTGTTGCAGGTGTCCAGTGGAGAACATGGAGAAGGTGCACTGGCAGCATGTATGTGCCTATTGGACAGATGGACAGGGTGACATGTCCTCTATAGCCCACTGCAATCACACCATGGTTACTATCACTGGGCATTATGCAGGGTACTACCAACATAGCAGAATTAAAATAAAAATAAAGCAACAAACTGACCATGGCTCGGTTGTTTTATTTTTATTTCTATTCTGCTCTGAGGTGTAAACTGGGCGTTTATCTAGTTTGTGGAATTTGTTTTGCATACTACCAACATAGCGGCTGTTGCCTAGGCAAGTTTGTGTGTGTATGAGACATGGGTTGAGAGTGTTCTCTGGGTGATACTAGGGTTGCTGACTTTGTTTTCCTGGCCTTGATGTCACATGTAGGGGTATGGCTTTGCACCCCAGCCTCTCGGCTATTTCACATCTGGTTAACCCTGTATGGTGGACATTGTAATATATATACTAGGGCCACCATATAAGAAATATGCAAAACCTGCTCCACATTGAGTACAGTTGTTACACACTCACAACCACCTCCACACAGGATGCAAATAGCAAGCACAGATACACACACAGACACACCTGTCATGTCTGGGATTAGAGCTCCTACCTAACTAGTTTATTACACTACAGCACTATGCAGTTATAGGATGCGGCATGAAGATTACTGGAGTACTCCTTCCCCAAAGGTGTATTTCACAATGAATGATATCAGCAGGATTGCCAAAGTAGGGAATTTGAATTGTAGTGAGTGTGGCTAGCCTAAAATGCATTGTTCCCTACACAGACATAGAAGCACACACAAAACATCCACAACTGTCATGTGTGGGAATAGAACCCCTACCAGAGTTCTGTATCACACTATAGCATGAAGCTGTTATAGGATGCACCACAGGAATTACTGGACTACTCTTTCTCGAAAGGAGTATTTCACAATGAATGACATCAGCAGGATTGCCAAAGTAGGTCATTTGAATTGTAGTGAATGTGGCTAGCCTAAAATGCATTGTTCCCTATACAGACATGAAATCACGCAAAAACATCCACAAATGCCATGTGTGGGAATAGAACCCCTACAATAGTTCTATATCACACTACAGCATGAAGCTGTTATAGGATGCACCATGGGCACTGCTGGAGTAATCTTTCCCCAAAGGTATATTTCACAATGACTGACATCAGCAGGATTGCCAAAGTAGGGCATTTAGATTGTAGTGAGTGTGGCTAGCCTAAAATGCATTTCTCCCTACACAGACATTGAAACACACACAAAACATCCACAACTGCCATGTGTTTGAATAGAACCTCTACCAGAGTTCAATATCACTACAGCATGAAGCTGTTATAGGATGCACCATGGGGATTACTGGAGTACTCCTTCCCCAAAGGTGCATTTCACAGTGAATGACAGCAGGATTGCCAATGTAGGGAATTTGAATTGTAGTGTGTGTAACTAGCATAAAATGCAGTGCTCCCTACACAGACACACACACACACACGCACACACTCACACACACACACACACACACACACACACACACACACACACACACACACACACACACACACACACACACACAGAGTTGTCAAGTCTGGGATTAGAACTCCTGCACAACTATTTTATCACACTACAGCAGTACACAGTTATTGGACATGTCACAGAGATTATTGAGCTACAACCTTCCCAAAGGTGTATTTCAAGGTGGATGACATCAGCAGCCTTGCCAAAGTAGGGCATTTGAATTGTATAGAGTGTGACTAGCTTAAAAAGCATTGCTGTCTACACACACACACACACACACACACACACACACACACACACACACACACACACACACACACACACACACACAAAGTTGCCAGGTCTGGCATTAGAACTCCTACCTAACTATTTTATCACACTAAAACAGTACACAGTTATGGGATGCGCCACAGCAATTACTGGTCTATGGCTTTCCCAAAGGTATATTTCAAGGTGGAGGACATCAGCCGCCTTGCCAAAGTAGGGCATTTGAATTGTAAGGAGTGTGAATAGCCTAAAAAGCATTGCTCTCTACACAGTTGCAAAGTCTGGGATTAGAACTCCTACCTATTTTATCACAGTACAGCAGTACACAGCTATAGGACATGCCACAGAGATTACTGGGTTACATCCTTCCCAAAGGTGTATTTCAAGGTTGATGACATCAGCAGCCTTGCCAAAGTAGGGCATGTGAATTGTATAGAGTGTGACTAGCCTAAAAAGCATTGTTCTTTACAGCGACACACACACACACACACACACACACACACACACACACACACACACACACACACACACACTCACTCACTCACACAGTTGCCATGTTTGGGACTCAAACTCCTACCTGACTAGTTTATCACAGTACAGCAGTACGAAGTTATAGGATGCACAACGGAGATTACTGGGCTACAACTTCCCGAAAGGTGAATTTCACAGTGTATGATATCAGCAGCCTTACCAAAGTAGGGCGTTTGAATTGTAGTGAGTTTGACTAGCCTAAAAACCATTGCTCTCTGCACAGACAGAGACACACAGTTGCCATGTCTGGGATTAGAACTCCTACCTAACTAGTTTTCACACTACAGCAGTACGCAGTTATAGGACGTGCCACAGATGTTACTGGGCTACAACTTTCCAAGAGGTGTATTTCATAGTGTATGACATCAGCAGCCATGCCAAAGTAGGACATTTGAATTGTAGTGAGTGTGACTACCCTAAAAAGCATTGCTTTCTACACAGACACACACACACACACACACACACACACACACACACACACACACACACACACACACATTTGCCATGTCTGGGATTAGAACTTCTAACTAACTAGTTTATCACACTACAGAAGTATGCAGTTATAGGAAGCACCACAGAGATTACTGGCCTACACTTTTCACAATGGTGTATTTCAAAGTAGATGACCTCAGCAGGCTTGTCATAGTAGGGCTCTGGGGAGGGCAGTGTGTGTGCATGGGCCATAACCCACTCATCTAAAGGTTGACAGACCACATGCGTGCACATGCAGGGTTATATTCCACAGGTATGTGTATACAGCTCCTAGCTGACTACTTCCTTGCACAGTCATGTTGCACAGCTAGCACTTGCACCACTTAGTCCATAATGCTGACAGATACCAGTGGCTAAGGTCTACAATGAGTAACATCTGAACCTCATGTGGTTTTAGCCATTTGGCTGTGTCCTGGGTGGGACAGGCCTCATAATGGATGACCCCTTGTGACAGTCACTCTCTTCCACACATCTATGTATGTCTACTTTGGCTTATTATAGTGTGTTGACCTTGGATATATGCCTGTATTCCTATCCAGTGTGTGTGTGCAAAGCATGGGTGGTGCATACTGAGTAGTTTCTGCACTAACATCTGCAACTGCCAGATATGTCTGATCCACTGTTGTTTGCAGACATGGCCTTCATTTTTTAAGTGTGTGAGCTTTGTGTTGTACACCTACAGGTAGCATACTGTTTCTGCAGGGTATCCATCGATCATTTGGCAATAGGGGGACAAACTGTGCAGGGAATAGTGTGTACTATAGGTGATTGTGTCTGTGCTGCTTTAGCTGCATAGTACTGCTGTTAGCAGAGATATTCATAGACATGTGTACTGTTATACACAGTGTTTTCTGTCCTCATGTACTGTCAGGTAGACATTCTTGCTCACAGTGATGACTTGGGGGACAAGGGTGACTGCAGCTGTGTCCAATATTGTGGCAGACACCTATGTATTCATGGTAAGTTATGCTATTCTGGAGGGGGAGCTGCAGACTTTTGGTGCTGGGTTTGTGCATCCGGTTCAGCACCTTGGTACAGTGCTGGCAGAGGATCCCATACTTGTCCGCCCATCAACATGACATTATGGGCTTATCTTGCTGTGGCAATACCTCACAGCTGTACAGATTTGCACAGGTTAACCAGAGACAGGGGCCATGGGTCAGGACATGTACCCTATTGTGGTGTATGGGCAGGTGTGTAGCCACCCATTTATGTGTTTGCAGCCAGGGATAGTAAGTGCACACAGCTTGGTGTCAGACCCTGTACATTTCATGCTGGCCAAGCTCCCACACCCCCATCTGCTATTCTAACCTCTTCCATACATTATGCATACATTCTCTGATACTTTCCCTTAGGGTATCACCCCATCACAGGTGTGTGTTGGTGTTGGCCCACAGTTCATGCAGTGGGACATGGTGGACATGTTACTGTGGTTTGTCCACATGGCCTTGCATATGGCTTATGTGGAGTGTGTTATGTTGTTATTTGGATGTCCATGACATAACATGCATTGGCAGTATGTGTAAGACACAGGCCTTTGGTAGAAGGCTGTGGGGCATTAGGTGTTGCTGAAGGCCAGATGTGGCAGGTCGTTGCATTCTATCTGTCCTACAGTCCCAGACCACCATACAGTATATTCCCCTAGGGTGACAGGGTAGGTGTGATAGGTGTTCATGCCAATACCTTCTATCAGTCTTCACCAGGTGGTGTTGATGCTGGCAGGGTGCTAACTACAGCTAGGGACACACCCACATGGGAGACCTGTATTGTATGCTGCAGACTTCCATTATTGCCATATACAGGTGGGGTCTTACTCTACCCATTCCCCACAACAGGGATATTACCAGAGAGGCGCCTGTGGGTGGTGTTTGCATGGCTGGGTGCATGTGTGCTATGGACACTACTTGCATCTGACACACAGATATGCATGGGGCATTCCAGTTATGCTGGCATGTGCAGGGACATCATCTGATTCCTAATACATCAGTCCTACCTCCTTTGTGATCTGCAGGTGTTTGGACAGACTTCACCGGTATCCCCTACTACAGGTCCAGTTACTGTGATGCATACCTGTATGTACAAATCCAAGGGTGTCTCCATTTCACAGTGACACAATATATACTGTATGTCTGGGGTACTTTCCTCTGTGTACTGCTTGTATATCTAGCCCAACAGCCATGCCATGTCATTCTTTCAGATGGTGACACATATTACCACCATACATTTACAATGGTTTACTGCTAGCATGTGTTATACTGGTGGGGATTGTCTTTGGCACTGCAGTTATGAGAGCTTATCCCTGTCATCAGCAGTAGTGGGCAATGGCCACTAGGTCTTACCTCAACATGCATACATACTGACCACTCTCACACATTATGAAACACACACCATCCTAACACACACAGACCTGCATATTGTTCAAATACTACTTCCTATCCTGCTACCTTGGCCACCTCTGGGCATGTGTGCTCCACTCATATTATACCTAATCATACATATTACTACATTTCTACACAGGATTGGGGGGAGCACACCCGATTGTCACTACATTTCTGCACTGGATTGGGGGAAGAGGCAGACCTGTCTGTTTCCTGATGTCTATGAAGGAGTGGGGGGGCACACCTGACTGTTACTACATTTCTACACAGGATTGGGGGGTACACCTGACTGTTACTACATTTCTATGCTGGATTGGGGGTAGGGGCACATATGACAGCTTCTACATGTCTACATGGGAGTGGGGGGCAGACCTGACCTGACATATTAGTGTCTGACTTGTCTGACTTCCTTCCCTTCAGAACTAACATCCCACTGCCTGACCTGCTGTAGTCTGTCTGTGTAGCCCTGGGGGGGGGTTACCCATAGGCATCATTCAGAGGCAATAGCACAGGCTCTGTCTGTATTTGTCTACTCCTGTTCTGCTGGCTGAGACTGTTGTATGGTATGTGAACCTCCCTGGCTGGCATGTTTGAGTCATATGGACACACGTCATCCAGCACATTTCCTGCAGTGGGTTTTGTCACCCTGTGTAGTACTGGCTACTATGGTGACTACAGTATGTGTTACAGATGTCATAGTGCCACCATGGGTGTCTACTATCTGCTGCCATAACATTAGCCACCAGATTCCCTTGCATGCTCAGATCTATACCATAGATACAGGTAACAACACATTCTACTCTATTTGGAAATTGGTAGGTTGATTGACTTACCTTGTGGGTGTACCAGGATTGTGGATGGTGCTGGAGGGCTGCCTATGTCAGATGCACATAGTACACTCCCTATACATGGTTGAACACAGGTAGTGTCATGTTTGGCATCCCTTTTACTGTATGTGTGATTCAGAGAGAGGTGTCATTCCCTGGGTCTCTACAGTGTCAGTGTATGTGCTATGAGTTGCCTCTTTGCCAAGGCCAGGGCATACTGGGCACGTCTGCATCTGCTTACTAGGGCAGGCTCAGGTTTTTCCTCCTCTGAGTCACTCTTTGACTGTGTAGGCCTTGGCATTGGTGGAGGGCTGTGTGGCCCTGCCCTGTGCTGTTCCTGCTGCAGCTGTTTCTGCAGGATCATATTGTCTAGTATGGCACATACTATAACAATCTGAGTGCATGTAGCTGGTGAGTACTGCAAGGCTCCACCAGATGTGTCCATGCACTGGAACCGTAACTTGAGCATCCCAAGCACATGTTGTATTATAAGTCTGGTCTGTGCATGTGCCTCATTATGGTGTTCTTGTTCAGGAGTGTGTGCGCATTCCTGATGGATGTCATCAGCTGCGGCTCCATTGTGTAACCAGCATCCCCCACTAGGTGACCGTAGGGGATGTCCCCATTGGCACATCCCTGGTACACACAAACTAATAACCAGAATGAACACACCACAAGGAAACAACCACCGACCAGGAGAACAATATCCAAAATGCAAGCAAGAGCCACGTTGTATCAAAAGGCCAAGGGCCAAGTTTAATGTTTAGTTCCAATGAATAAAACATTGACCTAGGTTTTGTCTCAACATGAAGACTTCCTCAGAACAAATTACACAAATACAACATTCCCTTATATATCCACCCCTTCCCAATTAATCAATTAAATCAATTAAAAAACAATAATTGCATATTCACAATTCATTACAAGCATAATAAATGACAACTTAAAAATATATATACATGTATTGTATCAATGTATTTTAAAATTTTAAAATGTTGAGTACTTTATAAAAATCTAAATTTTAATAAAACAAGTAACAGGCCATTCTTTATAATTTTATCCTAAGATATACTTCAACTTTAATATCGGAGCTATGCTGATACTATCATTAATTCAGGGACAATTTGTGGCATCTAATCTTAACTGCCACTTCATTTCACAGATATCCAAATGTACATCAAGAATACTTTCTTGGTTATCCTTGTTAATCTGTTGTATAACACAAAACTTGAAATTATGTCCCGGATGTTGCCCTATATGTCTGACTAATGCATTGGTAGTTTTCATGGGTCTAATATCCAATATGTGCTCACTTACCCTTTCTCTAAGGTATCTGCAAGTTTTCCCAATATAAAATGCGGGACATTGACCGCATTTTGCCAAGTATACTACGTTCTTACTGTAACAATTAAAATGTCCTCTGATACATATATGGGTTCCTACAACACTAATTCTATACCCAGTTGTCATAATATACTTACACAAACTACATCTACCACATTTAAAACACATTTAAAATTACCCAATTATCGACTAATACTGGGACTATCATAGACTCCCCTTTCCAATAAGTCCTTAAAGGATCTATTTTTTCTAAACACATATTTAGGGGCCATCCCCATCTTTGTCTCAACATTATTATCCAACTTTAATAAACTCCAATTTTTCTGAATAATATGTGTAATTACATATGTGTCATGATTATAAGTTGTTATGAAATATAATTGCTCATTTCTTTCCTTCCTGGGATTTTCTCTGTTGCCCAATTTCAAACTACCTTCCTGTGTCTCCGGGAAATTTCACTTTAATATAACTTCATACATGCCACCTTCTCTTTTACAAAAAATTTCATCCCTAATGGACCTACATAATGCAACTGGATAACCCCTTCTAATGAACATATTCATTATAAAATCTAATTCATTAATGAATTCCTGATGTTCATTAACCATTCTGGCAGCCCTCACCATTTGACCTTTAACAATAGATTTTTTTCTGATGGTGAGGGTGCGAGCTTTGATAGTCAAGACAGGAATTAGAACAGGTGGCCTTCCTGTGAATCCCAGATTTTAAATGCCTCCTATTTCTATCCACTTTCAAATTTACAATTAGATAAGACAGTTCTGTGCTACTATATTCATGAGTGATTTTAAGGAACTCTACTGTGTTATTAATATATTCCACAAATGCCTTTAGTCTCTCTAAGCTATTTTCCCAAACTATAAAAATGTCATTCAAAAAATGTGTGTATTGCTTTCATATGTATGTTATATTCACTAGGAAAAACATATTCCTGATCCCAAAATGACATTACATTGTTTGAATAAATGGGGGCACAGGCTGCCCCCATCACAACTCCTGTAACCTGCTTATAAAAATGGCCTTCAAAATACAAAAAGTTGTTACATAACACAGCCTTCATAAGAGTCACATACACATCGGTGTGGTCCTGGTTAAACATACCTGTTCTGACCAATTGATTTTCCAACCATTCCAATCCCACCACATTAAGAATAACCAAAAACAGGTTACAAACATCTTTAGTGAGCAGGATCATATCCTCTGTAATGTTAATCCTATTTAACTTGTGCAAAAAATGCCAAGAATCTTTGGTAATGTAATCAAATTTGGTCAACCCTCTCTGCAAATGGTGGTCAAGATATTTACTTATAAAACATGTCTTGCTATGTTTACTATCCACAATTGGCCTAAACTTGATATTATTTAAGCCTTTATGTAGTTTGGGTATACCAAAAATGTTACTAACCATGGGATGATCATTTTTCATATAATTATAATCAATTTCATTAATTTGCCCCTGGAATAATAAATCATCAATCAACAAATCTATTTTCCAATATGCAACATGAATTTCATTTAAACTACTCTCCTCGTATGTATCCTCTGGCAACATGTTCAGCATGTGATCAATATAATCATTTTTGTCCATAACCATGACCCCATTACCTTTGTCTGATTTCATTAAGCGTATCTCTTTGTCTTTCACCTGATCCATTAATAAACTCTCCTCCTTCTTGGTCATGTTACTATAATGATCATTATTCCTACTTTTCATATATTCTCTTATATCAATTTCACATGCCCTTTCAAACAAAGTTACCATATGGTTGGTAGGTGGATTAAATTTACTAGGTTTCTTAAAAGCATTAACAGGTCGGTTAGTATTGTCAGTAAACCACATCCTGATGTTCATTTTCCGAACTAACATTTTTAAATCTACCAACGTTTCAGTCAACATGCCTTTCCTACCTGGTACAAAGGTAAACCCTTTGGACAGTAATTCAGCATATTCAACCCCAAATTCTTTTTTAGAATAAGTGTACACTTTGTAATCACCATACACGTTAGAAATCACAACAGGGTCACTATGCATTTCAGATTGACTTGTCTCTTGTATTACATCAATAAGTCTGGTCAGATATGCAACATTGCTCATGTCCCCACAATAATTTTCATTAACAAATTCCATAACATTGCCATTAACTAGTTCTTCACATGTCCCGCAACAGTTATTTAAAACTGCTGCTCCGTTAATACTCATGTTTGCATTTGAGCTAACGCTAGCATTTACTGGTAAAATGTCGTCGTTTTGAATAGTCACATCTCCAACTGCACTTTGTATCTCACACACTTGAAAACTTGAATTACATAAATGTATTTGGTCAAGGGGTATCTGACTGTTACTGTCTAAGCACAATGATGAATCATGAATTTCGTACACACTTACTTGAAATAGCGAGTCCACAAACACATCTACCTCCATGTTGTCTGGTGATGGCTGTATACTTTCTGCTGATAATTTCACTTTTTTGATTGGGCTCCTTGCTCCATATACGATTTATTCTCTTCCCTTCTCGATTGCTGACCATTCTGTCCTCTGTTGCGCAATCTGTCGGAATGCCTGGGTCCTCCTTCTAAAGGGTGTTCATTTGCCTTTGATTATAATCGTTTAGTTGAAATGTCACTTCCTGTTCACATTGCTCACCGTAATTAGCTGACTCCATATGTTTGCCATGGTTACCTCCCAATAAGGGATACATCTTGTTGTTACCATACTCTTCAGTATCTCTTTTTATTTTATGTAATTTCCTTTGAAAGATAGTATGACAATTATTGCCAATACTATCCAACAAATTATTGTAATTGGTTTGATAATGCCCAAAGTTTAAGTCATTCAATATAAAGTCATTTTCACGTTCTAATTCATTCATTCGCTGTGCTATCACTTGATCATTGTATTAAATCATAATTCCCATTAGAGCTGTACCTGTGTGATCAAACAACTGGTGTACTTCATTCAACATTTCACTATTACCTTCTATACCGTTAGGGTACCTCCATAGCCGCAAACCTCGTGGCATCAACCCTAACTCTATATTTCTCTGCAAATACCCATTTTCTAATTGTAATTTTCCATACCAAACAACTTTTTTTCAAATGCTTTAATACGGTCTATTAATGTCATATTGATTCTGGCATTAAAGGTGTCCTTGTTGCTCATATCAATATGAAAGTTGAAATTGTTATTTTTCCATTGCACTTTATCAACGTCTATAGCCTTATCCATTGTAGACTTACCCCCAGCATGGGCGTGCATTCCAGCATTGATGTTTAATTCACCCATGACAGAACTGGGGGCTTGAGAATTGGGAGAGGGCTGAGTTAAGGGAAAACCCAAACTTCCAAACAAATTGTTTGAGGCCACAGACTGCTGTCTATCCACTAGGGACTTAATCTGTGCTGTGTGCTTCATAAATTGCTGGTTAATGTTTTGCAATAGTTCTGCTATGTCAGAATTGGAATCCACATTCACCATGTCAAAGGTGAAATGATTCACACGAACTAATAACCAGAATGAACACAACACAAGGAAACAACCACCAACCAGGAGAACAATATCCAAAATGCAAGCAAGAACCACGTTGTATCAAAAGACCAAGGGCCAAGTTTAATGTTTAGTTCCAATGAATAAAACGTTGACTTATGTTTTGTCTCAACATGAAGACTTCCTCAGAACAAATTACAGAAATATAACACTCACTTATATATCCACCCCTTCCCAATTAATCAAGTAAATCAATAAAAAAACAATAATTGCATATTCACAATTCAGATTGGGGGGGGCATACCTGACTGTTACTACATTTCTACACTGGATTGGGGGGGGCACACCTGACTGTTACTACATTTCTATACTAGATTGGGGGTAGGGGCACATCTGACTGTTTCTACATTTCTACATGGGAGTGGGGGGGCACACCTGACTGTTACTACATTTCTACACAGGACTGGGAGGGGGACACACCTGACTGTTTCTACATTTCTACACATGATTGGGGGGGCACACCTTACCATTTCTACATGTCTACATAGGATGGGGGGGCACACCTGGCACTTGCACACATTTGCAATGACTGTACTGGTATGCCAGGTACTCCATTTCATTCTGTATTCTAACCTATCATCCTGTGTAGAGGCATATCAGTGTACTACAGGTATTAGCTTTGGTTGCCCTACATATTAGTGTCTAACTTCCTACCCTTCAGAACTAACATCCCACTGCCTGACCTGCTGTAGTCTGTCTGTGTTGGCCTGGGGGGGACTTTACCCATAGGCATCATTCAGAGGCGATAACACAGGCTCTGTTTGTATTTGTCTACTCCTGTCCTGCTGGCTGAGACTGTTGTTGGGTATGTGAACCTCCCTGACTGGCATGTGTGAGTCATATGGACACACATGTCGCCCGGCACATTTCCTGCAGTGGGTTTTGTCACCCTGTGTAGTACTGGCTACTATGGTGACTCCATTATGTGTCACAGATGTCATAGTGCCACCATGGGTGTCTACTATCTGCTGCCATAACATTAGCCACCAGATTCCCTTGCATGCTCAGATCTATACCATAGATACAGGTAACAACACATTCTACTCTATTTGGAAATTGGTAGGTTGATTGGCTTACCTTGTGGGTATACTAGGATTGTGGAAGTTGCTGGAGGGCTGCCTATGTCAGATGCACATAGTACACTCCCTATACATGGTTGAGCACAGGTAGTGTCATGTTTGGCATCCCTTTTACTGTATGTGTGAGTCAGAGAGAGGTGTCATTTCCTGGGTCTCTACTGTGTCAGTGTATGTGCTATGTGTTGCCTCTTTGCCAAGGCCAGGGCATACTGGGCATGCCTCCATCTGCTTACTGGGGCAGGCTCAGGTTGTTCCTCCTCTGAGTCACTCTTTGCCTATGCAGGCCTTGGCATTGGTGGAGGGCTGTGTGACCCTGCCCTGTGCTGTTCCTGCTGCAGCTGTTTCTGCAGGATCATATTGTGTAGCATGGCACATATCATAACAATTTGAGTACATGTTGCTGGTGAGCACTGCAAGGCTCCACCAGATGTGCTCAGTACCGGAACCGTGACTTGAGCATCCCAAGCACACTCTGTATTATAAGTGTGGTCTGTGTGTGTGCCTCATTATGGCGTTCTTGTTCAGGTGTGTGTGCATTTCAGATGGGTGTCATCAGCCACGGGTCCATTGTGTAACCAGCATGCCTCACTAGGTGACCGTAGGGGATGGAGGTGAGGCCCCTGCAGTTGATGTAGGCCCTACCCTGATCACCAGGTGGTGCTTTGATGCATATGTGCATGCAGTCTATAGCACCCACTACCTCAGGGTATTCTGCTATTTGGTGGAAGAGACATATATTGCTGGCCAACACCTCACGCGTGTTGAGGAAATATACGTGCTCACTGGCATGTGCTGACATGGCATCCAGGAACTGGTGAAATACTCTGGATGTTGATGCCTCTGAGATCCCCATGATATCCCCAGTTGAGCTTTGGGAGGTACCTGTGGCTACTATTCCTAGGCCTACACATACCTTGGTATCCACTGGGATGGGTTTCCCTTGGTGAGTTTGGTGCGTCAGGCATGGCCGGCACAGCTCAACAATTTGCTGTAGGAGGTCCATGTCCGCCCTATAGCTCTCCACTATCTCCAGCTCATGTAGCCCCTGGTAGGTTACCCTGGGTCTGTACACTCTTCTCTGTCTCCTCACTGTGGGTTGATAGGCAGCATTCACATCCGCACCTCCCTCAGCCTCTTGCATATGTTGTATGATGCCAGCTGCAGCCCCTATCATTTTGTACTTTTGTTTGTTAAAAGGTCCCCACTTGTATACACCAGTGGTGTAGAGTATGGGAAAAAACAGAGGAGAAGGTGTTTGAATAGTTTATAGTAATGTTCTGGGCTAGGCTGGTCTGCTGCCTGTGTAATTGGCCGATTCTGATACATTTCACCTGCCAGCTATGCTAGTTCTCCTTGATTAACTTCCTTCTACTGTTTTCCATTCCCATTGCCTTCCTGTTTAAGCCTGGGGGTGCACCACACAAACACAGTGCTCAAATGTGCACAGAGCTGCTATTTTTTTCTTTAAAATCTGGTGTGTGGCGCGCACACCCACTTAGGCAATGTAAAGAGTGTTAGGCAGACTCAGACACACCCCCTTGCTTAGCTGTGCTTAGCTAGGAGCAAACCTGAGCCACAGGGCTCCAGTCCACTTACAGTATGCCTGACACCCCCCCCCCCCCATAATATCAGCTAACTCCTAGGCTTGCACCAAGCTGTTCCTGCTCTTACACTGTTGGGACCTGACTAGCACCCTGGGGAAAACTGGGATTCACTATCATTCCCCTCATTTGCATAGGATTGCCTGCTAATACATAGTTACATGTCTCACACTGAGCCTCCCCGCTAAGCAATCACTACTCAGTGGCCATGTTGTCTTCTTTTAGCTATTGACTTTAATGGTAGAATAGTGATTTTAGTTAGAATGCTTATTTTAGGTTTATTTTCTTATTTTTCCCCCTGATGCCGTTTGCTGCCGTACGCTTAAACAGCCGAGATCAGCTAAAAAAATAAAAGTTGATTTTTTTTTTATTTTTTAAGCTGTTTTCAATGCCAGTGGCCTTATACTTGGCCATTGGCATGCTTTCTGACAGATATGCACTCTTTATTTGGAGCTGTCATGGCTCCGTTTTGGAATTTGCAGAAATGTACTCGGTTACTAACCAAGTACATTTCTACAGATTACACTAGTCCTGCACAGCCAGTTTCCAGCTTCCTGCATAGCAGAGTCACCTTATTTGCATGGATTTCTCCTGCATACAGGGGCTGAGTCCATGCAGGACGAGTGCAGGAGCACTCGTGCACACCCCTGCAGGCTATTCCTGGATCACACAACAGACATATTGCCTGCTAGAGCTCCTGCACTAATCCTGCACACCATGCAAGGCTTGCAGAATCTGGGGGTATGTCTTGCTACTTTGTTCTGTGGTTTTACTTCCTGCATATGTTTATAGCATAATATATTTTTAAGGTTCCTACATTTTCTGTATGTGAACTGTGGTTTCTTCTAATGCCATCAGTCCATCTACTAAAAGTAGTAACCTAGTAGATGTACTGATGGCATTAGAAGAACTGTAACTAATAATTGGGGTATACTTAGAAGTTTCCCTGATCTTAATAATGCTATTAGTCAGAAACCACTGTTTACATACAGAAAATGTAGGAACCTTAAAAATAGATTATGCTATAAAGATATGCAGGAAGTAAAACCACAGAACAAATTAGCAAGACATGGCACTTTTGCTTGCCATAATTGCTGTTGTTGTGCATTTATAGAGAAAAGCAATATTTTTGTACATCCTAATAGTAAGAAGGTTTTTACATTTAGATATTCAGTGACTTGTAACATTAACAATATTATATATTTGGCTACTTTTATAAAATGTTCATGTTTCTATGTGAGCAAGTCTACTCCATGCCTGAAAGACAGGATTATAAAACATAACTCTGATATAAGAAGGGGAATATTAACTAACACCCTAGCCAAACATTTATCTGAAATGCTACTCATAATTTAAAATTTAGAGTTATAGAAATTGTGATGTAATCCATTAAAAGAGGAGATTTAAATACTAACTTAGAGAACAAAGAATATCAATGGATTTTACGTTTACAAGCTGAACATTTACCAGGTTTAAATCAGATGGTTTTGGTTAAACCTGTTTTAAAATTAAAGCAGATGAATATTTAATATAAAATATTATTATGCAGAAGTTTTGAATTATTTCAATAATTTTTATGTGCATATATATGTGTATATACTTCTTAATAATATTTTCTAACAATATGTTTTTTTAAGAGTTGATTAATATCGCTAATTACTTCTTATATTGGGTGTGTGATTTAGATGTGATTAATTGGCATGTGTATAAAAAACTGTTGAATCCTTGTGAATGTCATTAAGCACTGAGGAAGGGTACTTGATACCTGAAAGCTTTACTATTCTTAATTAAACCTGCTGCTGTTACTCTACATTGGTGTTAGCTGTTTTGTTGAAATGTACTATTTGTTTTACTGCTACACCCTTACCCTGAGGAATCTTTTGTTGTGCTTTACCACCTGAAGGTGACTGATGTCTGCTGGGTGTGCGCCCTTCATGGGAATCACCCAGGAACATGACCCCATGGCCTGCCATGTCCGGGTGTGGACAGCACACTCCCTGATGGAGCAGTGAAAGTACTGCCACTATGGGAGCATGACTGGACATAGCCACATTGGCTCACAGCAGATATAGTTGCTGACCTATGCCCACAAATCTGATGTTCCCCTCCCAACAGATGTTCCATTACAGATAATGTGCATTCCATGACAGATACTCCATCCTCCTTCACAGACTCACCTTGCTCCAACTGGTTATTTATCCAATCCATGAATGTCAGACTGTGCCACATCTAAAACTCTGTGGATTTGTCTGGAGTGCCTTTATGAACATGTCTGTGCCTTCATGATGACCTTAACCATACTTTGAGTTACACCTGAAGAGATACCTGGACCAGGTGTAGGAGGGACAGCAGGCCTCCTCTGAACACCCCTATCAAGTCTCCTGCATGGCACCTTAGCAACAATTTAGCTATTGCCAGAGTCAACATGCCCTGAAGCCATAGTAGCCACACTTCCCTGGTCAATGTCTTTACCCTCCACCTGTCCAGTATCTGTGTTCTCAGTGGACTGGGGATATGTAGGCATACTGGCTATTTATGGGGAAAATGAGAAGGGTTACTGAGTGTCAACTTCTGTGTCAGAGTCAGCCTCTGCACCCCCCTGACTGTGCCCAACTTTGGCCACCATCATCATCATAGTCTGATGAGACACTGACGTCAGGTAGTGCAGGGGCCACAGAACCACTTCCTTGATCACCTGTTATAAAAGGAATAAAAACAGGAATACATTAATACCTGCACTACTTTGCTGTAATATATGCTATTCAATTTATACTTATGCCACTATTACAAACAGTACAGCAATACATATTGCAGGCCTGAGAGGACACATTATCAGATATATTGAAATGTATCTACAGTACTGACGTAAATGTATTGTGCTTACCAACAGCAGGAGGCATATGTCTCTGCATTCCTGATGGTCCTGAAATAAGTACAGGAAGACGTAACGGCAGCAGCATCTCATTTACTGGTAAAACAAGGAGTAATACTCATCGATAGCTGCAGTAACTCAAATGGCAACAAGAATGTGGCTGACAACTTCAAAATAAGCTTCAAACTGTAGCAATTCTAAATTCCCCCACCCAAAAAACAAACTGACATAAACATAGAAACTATAGAAAATATTTCAGAATGCCACAGTATTCCAATGATGATCTAATGAAGCATACCTCGAAGTTCCTCTTGAGACATAGGAGTGGCACCCTCATCACAAACATGCTGCGTTATCAATTGCTGGTAGCTGTCCTGTGCAGCAATCTTCAAAAGGAGTTCCTCAGTGGGAGTAAGAGGGGGTTGTGCAGCAGGCCCACCACCAGTGATCTGACGATCATGGGCCACTGCAGCTGCATTCCTCCTTACAGCAGTAATCATATCCGTGGTTCTGTGACACACCTGTTCATAGGTGTGATTGTGCTGGCCAACAGAATTTATGTTACAGACTAATTCATTCCAGAGAGTGGTACGCTCAGCCATATTGGCCTGCCCCTGGCCAGTAGTACTGTATGATTTGTCTTAAGGCCTCAAGGATGAGGTCACTCTCTGCCTCTGTAAATGGGGCTTATGTTGAACTGACATTTTGTGCCCTAACAGACAAAAAATATGATAATACATATAAGGATCACATAAGTACAAATTAACTGTTTACAGATAAAGCAGTAAAGTAAAGCTGTCAGTATCTACCCCCGGATAAACACGAAAGAGTCAGCATATGACCAAAAATAACAAGAAGGTGGATACAAAACAAGGGGAGTAACAAGAGAAACATATCCTTCCTTGTACCATAGCAGGTACTCAACTATGCTCACCCCACCCAAAATGACAGCCCATTACACTTTGTGCCATAACAGGAACTCATCTTTGTTCCCCTCCCCCAAACAAATTAACAGGCTAAGGACCAATTGTGCTAAATATCCAACTTTGAAATGATAAAAGTGCTATCAAAGAACATTTCCATGAAGCACCATGGAGGGACTCTGGCTGACCAAGTTCGCAGACGTCTGCAAGCTGGGAGCCATTATTAACTCCCCAAGTGATGTAGACATCCTACAGAAAGGCCTCACTGAGACCAATGACTGGTGTCAAAACCATGGCGTTAAGCTTAATGCCAAAAAATGCGTCATCATCTCCTTTGGGAAAAACTCAGTTCCCACTAATTACTACATCGATGGGAGCACACTGAAAGCGTTATAAGACATCTGGGGACATAGGTTGACAGCAACCTCTCCTTCAACCATCACATTGTCACTGTGGTCAGAATGTCCTTCTATGTGGCACATCTCATTACCAAGGGTTTTGCATTCAGGAAGAAAGAGGTCATCATCTCTCTCTACTCTTCCCTCATTAGGCCAATCATCGAGTATAATGCCCCATTTGGCATGTACCTCACTAGATATATGCAACAACTGGAAAGACCAAAAAAGTACCTCACAAACAGGATCTTAGGCCTTAAACACATGTCCTACATACACAGACTCAAAAAACTCTAGCTATTCTCTGTTTCATATCATCTACTAAGAGGTGATCTCTGCTTGGCTCACAAAGCCATGTCTGACCCAGCTTTGTTAGAAATGCTACATCTAAAGAAATCTCAATCCCTCCACACCACATGCTCCAGAGACCTCAACCTCAGTACTAAAATCAACAGAACATGCTGGAGGGACAGGTTCATAACCCAGAGACTGCCCATGCTGTGGAATAGACTTCCCATACATGTCAAGCAGAGCACCTCATTGGCCCTCTTCAAGAGAAATCTGGATGAGTGGATGGGAAATAGAAAGTTCACCCTGGGGATCACTCCAGTGGCTCTACTTGATATGGCACTGGGAACTAATGCCGGGTGGCATGATGCCAGGCCAGCTCTATGGGCTAGCCTTGTAAAGGCTCCAGGGCCATTAGCCTAGTACACACCTATGAACCTATGAACCTATGTATACATAGTTATCACACAGCATTATATTTTCAGCACTTCTCTATCCTTTGCACATCTGAAATGGCTTGCCAAACAAGGCCATGCCATGATTACCTGGCAAATAATGCATACATATTTACTGTACATTACTTGTAAATACAGTTCAATACTCCTCTGTAGAGATATACTGTTCCAAAGAAATGTCTTACAGGGTTAAACAATGCAATAACTCTCATCAGTTTGGCTAGCTACAAATTTGCCTTTTTATAGGTTTATAGGTTCATAGGTAGGTACTAGGCTATCTGCCAAAAGGCATTTATAAGCCTTGCCGGAATGTGTTGGCTTTTGCTGCCCCCTTAGATTAGTTCCCTTTGCCTCTGTCCAGCAGAGCCATTGAAGTGATCCTTGGGGTAAACTTCCTGTTTCCAATCCACTCATTAAGGTTTCTCTTGAAGAGGGTTAGCAGGGAACTCTGCCTAATGTAGATTAGAATCTTGTTCCAGAGCATGGGAAGTCTCTGGGACAGGAATCTATCCCTCCAGCACATCCTATTTATTGTTGTGGTGAGGTTTAGATCCCTGGAGCATGTGGCTCGAAGGGATATGGTTTTCTTTAGGTGGAGCATGTCCATCAATTCTGGGTTGGACATAGCCTTGTATGTCAGGAAGAGATCACCTCTGAGTAAGCGGTATGCAACCGAGTACAGCTGGAGTTTATTCAGTCGAGCTGCATAGGGTATCTGTTTGTGACCAGTGATCCTCTTGGTGAGGAAATTCTGTGGTCTCTTCAGTTGTTGCAGGTGACTTGTAAAGTACATCCCAAATGGGGCATTGTACTCTATGATGGGTCTGATGAGTGATGCGTAGAGGGGCCCAATGACCTCTTTCAATCTGGATGCAAACCCTTTTGTGATTAGGTGGGCCACATAGAAGGATTTTCTAACCACTTTGGCAATGTGATTATCAAAGGAGAGGTTACTATCTACTTGGGTCCCCAGATCCCTTATTATGTCTTCCATATTTAGGGGGCTACCACCTATATGGTAGTTTGTGGGTACTTTGTTTTTTCCAAAGGGGATGACTATGCACTTTTTGGCATTTAGGTTGAGACCATGGTTTTGACACCAGGTATCTGTCTCAGTGAGACCCTTTTGGAGGATGTCTGTGTCAGCCGGAGAATCAATTATAGCCCCTAGTTTGCAGTCATCTGTGAACTTGGTGAGCCATAGTCCTCCTTTGCTTGCCTGTACCTCTGAGAAGTATATGCTGAGCAGGAGGGGTCCTAGGACTGAGCCCTGGGGAATGCCACTTGTAACAGGTTTAGAGTCAGACCTAGCTCCTGCAACTCTTACCATGTGGGTTCTGTCCGTGAGCCAGTTGGCAACCCATTTCATGATGTAAGGGTTTATGTTCAGGCTGGTGAGCTTCTCTATAATACCTGAGTGGGGAATGGTGTCGAAGGCCTTTGCGAGGTCTAGGTAGGCTTTCCCTCATCTATAGCCTTGGTAACTGCCTCAAAGAAGTCCACCAGGTTTAGGAGGCATGATCTGCCCTTAACAAAGCCGAACTGGGTTGGGTCCAGTGTTTGGAGGTTTCCAATGACTCTGTTAATGAGATCCATGATGATATGTGCTCCATAGCTTTGCAGGCCAAGCTAGTCAGCTTATAGGGCGATAGTTCCCAGGGTCCGTTGTGGCTCCACCTTTGTGGAGTGGAATAACCGTTGCTCTGCACCATTCTGTGGGCATGTAGCTTATGGAGAGGCTGAGTTTAAACAGTGTGTTTAGGTGAGGGGTTAGTTCATCTTTGAGCTTGTGTAGGATGCAGCCTAGGACATCATTCAGCCCCATTGATGCTGTGTTTTCGGCTTTGGAAAGGGCTGTTTTATCCTGAGTGTCTGTGATTTCAGGGGCACTACATTCATCTGGTATAGTTATGGGCCCTTTTGGGGGAGAGAGGGAGGTGAAGTTTGCACTGAACCTGTCTGCCAGGATGTTGGCTTTATCGGTCAGTTCAGTGTATTTTGTGCTATTCTGCACCAGCTCCGAGCAGATCTGAGAATGGCCACTTAGATTCTTGACATAGCTAAAGAATGCCTTGTGCTTATCTTTGGAGTCCATGGCAATTTTTCTTTCGAAGCTAGCCTTGGATAATTTTATGAGGGAATGTAGTTTCTTGCTGATACAGATCAGGGATGTCTTCCCTTCTTGGGATTTTACACATTTCTGTACTAGTTTCCTCCTATTGTATAGCTTGTTTATGGCAGGGGTCTACCAGACTGGTTTCCTTTTCTTGGAGGAGTGAGTCTTGGTTTTGTTTGGGATAGCACAATCCATGCATTCTTGTAGGTGCCTGTAGAGTGCACTAGTAAAGGATTTTGCAGCTTGGACAGCGTTATCCTTTAGCATGGAGGCTTTGAAACTTCCCACCTTGGTCTTAAGTAACGTGAAGTCTGCTTTTGAAAAGTTTTTCACTGTGGTTTCTTTGACCGGGGCTGGTGGCGGAATGTGGATATCCAGAGTGATTAGTCTATGGTGGATCTAACCAGTGAGAGGTTGACCTCCGGTGTGGAACACCGGTCGCCCGTGTTGGTGATGACCAGGTCCAATATGTTGTCACCTCTGGTGGGGGTCTTAACCAGTTGATCCAGGGTGTTTGAGTTTATAAATTCTAGGAAATGTTGGGCCAGGGAGTTCGTACTTGAGTAGTTCTCCCAGCTAATGTTTGGATAATTGAAATCACCCAATATCAGGGTGTTTGGTAGGACCTTTATGTTTCCCAGTGTTTCCAGGAATGTGGAGTGGGGGTCCTGGGACATGGTGGGTGATATGTAGCAAGCTATAATTTGAATAGCAGTTTTTCCCCATTGTTAGTTGCACATGGATGATCTCTGAAGCATCGTGCTGTGCCACTAACCTGTAGGTGTGGGTATCCTTGATGAATATGGATATTCCTCCACCTTTTATATTTTGGTCTGGGTTTTGTGGCCAAAATGTATGGTATGAGTTGCAGCATGGTAGTGCTGGGGTGCTGTCTGGAGCCTTAAACCAGGTTTCTGTTACTGCACATATATCAATTTTCTCCATACTGATGAGTGTCTCAAGTGCGTGCATTTTGAGGTTTAGACTTCTGGCACTGAGTAGCATTACCCTCAATTTTTGTTACTTGTGCTGTTTATGGCAGTGGGTTTGTCTTTTGAGACTTGCCTAAAAAAGGCACTATGGGGGTGGCAAGAGCTTTGGCCAGTATTCAAAAGCTTAAGGGTGACAGGTGCAAGCTGTCTCTAGCAAAGCAGCGTGGCTTGTTGAGCATGTCATCCCAGGCTGACAGACACTGGATCCCCTTTGAATGACATCAGAAGCTTAGCCAATTGTTGAAATTGATAATTTTTTCTCTATACCATGGTATCATTCTTGGTGAGGGCAGCATGCTACTCAGGGTCAGGGTCATAACACCCTGGGCTACATGATCAGAGAGCTCCTCCATGTCTCTTGCTATGTAGTCCAGGGAGGTACGGCTCAGGTCATTCACACCAACATGGACAATGACAGAGTCATATCTGTACTTGTTCTGGAGTGACCTGAGTGTTTGTGTTATGTGGCAGATCCTGGCACCCGACAGGTAACTAACAGTAACCTTCTCCTTGTTCAGCCTAGTGAGTGGGATGTCAGTGTGCCTGACTATAGAGTCACCTATTACTAGTGTGTTGGGTATGTTATTTTGCCTTAACGGCTGTGATTATGTGGCACACTGGTTTTGTGAAGTATGTGCTTCATGGTTTGTGTTGGGGGGAGGAGGTTGCTTGGATGTCTGCTTTGCAGGTCTCTGTTGCTTTTGCAGATTTTTATTTAGAGCCTCCGAGTATTTGTTTTGTATTTATGTGTGTTTTTTGCTGGTGCTGGTTTCATAGGTCTATGTGAGACTGGTGGTGTGATGCAAGTAATTCCCTTCTCCTCTTGACTGCCTGGTCCAGTCTTGGGTTGAGAGAGCTTAGACTCCAGTTTGACTGTATAACTGCATCTCTCGCATGTATTAGTGTTTGGTGTAAGGAGGAGAGGGTCGTTTGTGTACATGAGGCAATTGTAACATTGCCTCAAAATGCCCAGATTCACCAGTTGGACTGGACAGTATACCTGAAACTGCCCTTTGGACATGCCTGGATAGGTATAGTGAACTGATTTACTAATTGGCTGGTAAGGTCGAATAGAGAGCCTAGTGCTTCTCTACAGTATAGGGGGGATCTAGTTATAAGGTTTATTAGTGCTTGCTATGAGTTTTCGGCAAGTGCAGGGATGAGAAGTGAATGATTTGAGTGATTAAGTTGAAAGTTTGTCTAGTTCCAAGGGAAACATTGAAGAGTAGACTTTATGGAGCCAGGAATAGTTATACCCTAGCTAACCTGCGCTGCCCGGCGTGCAAAACCACGCAAATGCGGGTTTTATAGCAGGGAAATGAAAGAGATGAAAATTAACCCAAAATGGCCAATAAACTACTAATTACTGGGCTGAAACCACTCCTCCAGGGACAGATAGGCTGCTCAAAGCTCCCTCTCCCACAGTGAACAGAGAAACTTCCTTCTATCCAAGTAAGGTATGGGCAAACACAGAAACTTGTAACACAGCCCTGAATTAAGCACTAACCTGAAAACTGGACTAAACTAGCTTAGAAAGGCAGGAAAACAAGTATATTTTTGTTTGTTTGTTTTTTTCAGAAAATAAATCAAATACAATAAAAAAAACACTTTAAATGCCCAGAAATGGGTATCACACTTGAGTGTGTAGCCTACAACAGCTAAACAGGTAATTTAAAGACAAAAATGACTTTGTTAAAGTGCAGGTGGTAAAATAAGTACAAGATGTAGCTGAAACAAGCTTTTTAAATCACAGAAACTCTAGAAAATCAGCGATTTTAGGCAGAATTAGCTAAAGGCAGCAAGAAAATGCAGAAACATTATACTTAATCCCTCCAAAGTCTCTCTTTTGTCTCTCTGCTGCTGTAGAACTCTGCAGGGCACCAGGCAGGAGCTTGTTGAGCTGTATACTAGCACAAAAACCCTGAAAATGTGGGTTTTAAAGCAGGGAAATGAAAGAGATTAGCCCAAAATGGCCAATAAACTGCTAATTTTGGGGCTAAAACCACTCCTACAGGGACAGATAGGCTGATCAAAGCTCCCTCTCTCACAGTGAACAGAGAAACTTCCTTCTATCCAAGTAAGGTATGGGCAAACACAGAAACTTGTAACACAGCCTTGAATTCAGCACTAACCTGAAAACTGGACTAAACTAGCTTAGAAAGGTGGGAAACAAGTATATATTTTTTCAGAAAATAAAGCAGACACAATCAAAAAAACACTTTAAATGCACAGAAATGGCTATCACACTTGAGAGTTTAGTCTACAATAGTTAAACAGGTAATTTAAACAGAAAAACAACTTTGTTAAAGTGCAGGCAGTAAAATAAGTACAATATGTAGCTGAAACAAGCTTTTTAAATCACATAAACTCTAAAAAATCAGCATTTTAGGCGGAATTAGCTAGAGGCAGCAAGAAAATGCAGAAACATTATACTTAATCACTCCAAAGTCTCTCTTTTCTCTCTCTGCTGCTGTAGAACTCTGCAGGGCATCAGGCAGGAGCTTGCTGAGCTGTATACTAGCACAAAAACCTTGCAAATGCGGGTTTTATAGCAGGGAAATGAAAGAGATAGAAATTAGCCCAAAATGGCAAATAAACTACTAATTTCTGGGCTGAAACCACTCCTCCAGGGACAGATAGGCTGCTCAAAGCTCCCTCTCTCACAGATAACAGAGAAACTTCCTTCTATCCAAGTAAGGTATGGGCAAGCACAGAAACTTGTAACACAACCCTGAATTCAGCACTAACCTGAAAACTGGACTAAACTAGTTTAGAAAGGCGGGGAAACACATTTTATTTTCAGAAAATAAAGCAGATACAATCAAAAACCACTTTACATGCACAGAAATGGCTATCACACCTGAGTGTGTAGTCTACAACAGTTAAACAGGTAATCTAAACACAAAAATGACTTTGTTAAAGTGCAGGCAGTAAAATAAGCACAATATGTAGCTGAAACAAGCTTTTTAAATCACAGAAACTCTAGAAAATTGGTGTTTTAGGCGGAATTAGCTAAGAGAAGCAAGAAATGCAGAAAAGTGATACTTAATTACTCCAAATTCTCTCTTTTACCTCTCTGCCACTGTAGAACTCTGCAGGGCACCAGGCAGGAGCTTGCTGAGCTTGTACACTAGCACAAAAACCTTGCAAATGCGGGTTTTATAGCAGGGAAATGAAAGAGATAGAAATTAGCCTAAAATGACCAATAAACTATTATTTTTTGGGCTGAAACCACTCCTCCAGGGACAGATAGGCTGCTCAAAGCTCTCTCTCTCACAGTGAACAAACTTCCTTCTATCCGAGTAAGGTATCGGCAAACACAGAAACTTGTAACACAGCCTTGAATTCAGCACTAACCTGAAAACTGGACTAAACTAGCTTAGAAAGGCAGGAAAACTAATATATATACTTTTTTTTTCAGAAAATAAAGCAGATACAATAAAAAACACTTTGAATGCACATAAATTGCTATCACACTTGAGTGTGTAGCCTAAAACAGTTAAACATGTAATTTAAACACAAAAACGACTTTGATAAAGTGCAGGCAGTAAAATTAGTACAATATGTAGCTGAAACAAGTTTTTAAATCACAGAAACTCTAGAAAATCGGCGTTTTAGGCGGAATTAGCTAGCGGCAGCAAGAAAATGAAGAAAAATGATACTTAATCAATCCAAAGTCTCTCTTTTGTCTCTCTGCTGCTGTAGAACTCTGCAGGGCACCAGGCAGGAACTTGCGGAGCTGTATACTAGCACAAAAACCTTGCAAATGCGGGTTTTATAGCAGGGAAATGAAAGAGATAGAAATTAGCCCAAAATGGCCAATAAACTACTAATTTCTGGGGTGAAAACCACTCCTCCAGGGACAGATAGGCTGCTCAAAGCTCCATCTCTCACAATGAACAGAGAAACGTCCTTCTATCCAAGTAAGGTATGGGCAAACACAGAAACTTGTAACACAGCCCTGAATTAAGCACTAACCTGAAAACTGGAATAAACTAGCTTAGAAAGGCAGGAAAACAAGTATATTTTTTGTTTTTTTTTTTTCAGAAAATAAAGCAGATACAATAAAAAAAAGCACTTTAAATGCACAGAAATTGCTATCACACTTGAGTGTGTAGCCTAAAACAGTTAAACATGTAATTTAAACACAAAAACGACTCTGATAAAGTGCAGGCGGTAAAATTAGCGGTTAGAAATTAGCCCAAAATGGCCAATAAACTACTAATTTCTGGGCTGAAACCACTCCTCCATGGACAGATAGGCTGCTCAAAGCTCCCTCTCTCACAGTGAACAGAGAGACTTCCTTCTATCCAAGTAAGATATAGGCAAACACAGAAATATGTAACACAGCCCTTAATTCATCACTAACCTGAAAACTGGACTAAACTACTTTAGAAAGGCGGGAAAACAATTTTTTTTTGTTTTGTTTTTTTTTGTTTTGTTTTTTCGGAAAATAAAGCAGATACAATCAAAAACCACTTTACATGCACATAAATGGCTATCACACTTGAGTGTGTAGCCTACAACAGTTAAACAGGTAATCTAAACACAAAAACAACTTTGTTAAAGTGCAGGCAGTAAAATAAGTACAATATGTAGCTGAAACAAGCTTTTTAAATCACAGAAACTCTAGAAAATAGGTGTTTTAGGCAGAATTAGCTAAGAGCAGCAAGAAATGCAGAAAAATTATACTTAATCACTCAAAAGTCTCTCTTTTCTCTCTCTGCTGCTGTAGAACTCTGCAGGGCTCCATGCAGGAGCTTGCTGAGCTGTATACTAGCACAAAAACCTTGCAAATGTGGGTTTTATAGCAGGGAAATAAAAGAGATAGAAATTAGCCCAAAATGGCCAATAAACTACTAATTTCTGGGCAGAAACCACTCTGATGGATCAGAGGATTTAACCTCCTCTTTTTACACTTCCTTTCTCCTCAACCACTCTTTTTGAAGGTGTTAACATGTTCCATAGTTTTCCATTATATTTTACTTTTCAGCTTCTTCTGATTTCCCCTATTGCTACCATAATAATTTCTTGTCAGTTTCCTTCCATGTGCCTTCAGTTTTGCATTCCATTTTTCTGTCATTTGCTAAAGTTCTTGATCAGTCTGCCTGTAATGCCACATTATTCGGATATAGCAGTTCTGATAATCTCTCCTCTCCAACCTGTTTGCTAATGTAATCTATCACCATATGAACAGCAGAGAGCTCAGAGCTGAATCCTGATGCACACTGACTCCCACTGGGAACCTCTAAACCCTGTTCATACTTGTGTATCTGAGGCTTCCAACCATTTTAGGACTTATAAAATCAGCTTTCATGTGACATCGTCATATGCTTTCTCTAAGTTTTAGAATGCTCAACTGGATTTTTTCATCATCTCTGGTTTCCTCTTAGCTATCTGTCTCACTGCAAACACAGAGTTGGTTATGATTCATCCTGATCTGAATCTAAACTGTTCAACTCTGACCTTACCTTTCTATTACTTTGTGTGTTCATTTATCAATCACCCAGTCCAGTATTTTCACACAATGTGACAAGAGTTTGATAGATCTATATCACCCACAGTTGGTGAATGTCTCCTTTGTTCTTTTACAATGGGACTAGAATGTTTATTTTCTAGTCATGTGGGATACCCTTTTCTCTCCATACTGCTATGAATACTCTCAGGAACCATTTTCCCCAACTCACCCAACATCTTGATCCTATCTGATTTCACCTCATCTGAGCTTGATGCTTTCTCTGCCTTTATTTTCCTTAGAACTGTTTTACTACTTCTATCATGGCTTCATCTTCTTCTTTCATGGTAGGCTGCCTGGGGCAGTATACCTTCTGTAGGGTTTTATTTACTCAGAAGCTGCTGGAAACACTCCTTCCATCGGTATTTGGTGTCTTGTGGGCTAGTGAGCAGATTGTTTGAATTAATTATGAATGTTGTCTGATGACTACCTTCCTAGTCTTTCTTTGCTTTGTATCTTGACATACTTTCTTTGCCCCATCAGCTGAGTGACTTTTCAGAAGCTGTAGAGTGCCCCTGATGCTTTGTTCTTTGCTATTGTAAATGCTCTCTTAGCCTCTTTCTTAGCTTATTGGTATTATGTTAAGCCTAATCCAGCTTTTCTGTCTCTTACTTTTTCCTACACTCCTTTCTTCTAATAACTACCTGGACTTCTGCATTCCACCACTATCTTTCCTAATGTACCCCATTTCCATTCCTGGCTTGGCCACATATTTGTCCTCTCACATACTGTTTTGAAATGCTGTCATTCATCATCTCCACTCATTTACACTTTATCCTGAGGTACTCAAGACAAGCATTTTTCCTTGAACTCTTGTGCATTTGCTCTGGTCAACTTGCAGGTCTTCATCGTAGTCTCTGCTGACCTTTCAGCTTTCTTTGACTGCTACTTGTGGCCTCCAGAGTTTTATGCTGTGGGCCAACTGCTTCACTACAGATGATTTTGAAATCTCTGACTCTACCCCAATTCCCTTTCTTTATTAGGAGGAAGTCTACCTGACTTGTATGTTGGCCAGTCTTGTATGCAATCTTGTGACTCTCTCATGCTGGACAATGTATTGGGCACCATCAAGCCATTTGCCAGACAGAAGTCTATAATGGCTTCTCCTTCTTTATTCCTACTGCCCCACTCATGTGTGCCCAGGCAGTTTTCATATCCTGTTCTGTTGTAGGTTGATAGGTAAGTACTAGACTTGGTATCTGTCCTAATATGTCCATTAAGGTCCCCTATTAGGAACACAAACTATCAGCAGTTGGTTAGAAAAGATTGTATGGTTATTTTCTATGCATCAGGCCAAATAACATGATTGCAGTCAAAAAGACAGGGGTAATCAAAGTGAAGGCCTGCGTGATATGCACACATCATGCATTGAAGCATTAACAATATTCTACCAAGGGATCTATCTCCACCACAACCCAATACAGGACCCCACCTCTACCCTCCTCCATTTGAAGCCTAATCATAAAAGCAGACACATCTGCTAAAGGTCTCATCATACTGCATGATTTTGCCACAGACCCAGATGGAAAACATGGATTTCACTTATCCATAGTGATTACTACAAGAAAACCAGTCATATAGAAAGGTAAATGTATAGGGAATGACATTTTACTCAGCTGTACAGTAGTATTACTGCTGTACTTGTGTGGTGTTTCATAATATCCATAATGGTGTGCTACTGTATTAGTTGGATAGATTGCTGATTATATATGGCAGTAATGCTGCCACAGAGAGAGTGTGTGTGTGCGTGTGTGTGTGTGTGTGTTTGTGCTGCAACACAACTTCAGCAGATAAAGCAGCACTATGCTTTGGTCTGGTGGATAGGTCTATGGCACTCTCAGGAAATGCATGAACTGATTTCTGACTATGAAGATCCCTACCCATGGAGGCATCTTCTCCTGGGAACATCACAGGCCCAATTCAAAGCATGCAGAGGGGGCAAAGAGTTCCTGAAATGTAAGTGGCACCCACTTCATGTAAAGGTTGGCCTCTGCATGATCCCCCATCTACATGTATGCCCTCATCACTCTGTAGTGTCTTTAGCACTGGATGGCAATGTGAAAGTAGTGACAATATTAGTCAAGTATCACATTCTAACCCTCCCACAATGGGCATCCCCATTGGAGGCAGAGGAAAATTGTCCATGAGAAATGGATTGGTCTTAATATATGGCTGCAAAGGGTCACCTACTATGTACACATTCCTGGTGCCACATGTTCATGATGTTGCACATCTGAAGCAAGGAGTCTCTCATGTCTTCATGCAAACCACATAATGCCATGACCAGCTGTCCCTGCAATTTGGCCCTCTATGTTCATGAGGAAGGCAGTACCCATGATGTGGTACCAGCACACACACATACACACACGCACACACACACACAAACACACGCACACACACACACACACACACACACACACACACACACATATATATATATATATATATATATATATATATATATATATATATATATATATATAGATCTATGGCAGTTGACCAAAATACTGAATGATCGAACCACAAATGTTCAAACACGGTACATGAAACTATAAAACCATTGAATGCCTTAGGCATCAAAACATAACATATAAAATTAAAATAAATAGCTTCAGCTTGCAATCCCATAATCCTTCCACTAACTAAAGAGAAACTCCAGAATTCAATAAACTCTGTGTAAGGTTTGAGTAGAGCCTACATGGAGTGTTATTGTGTACAAGACATTGAAGTTGTGCCAGGGGCAATGAATAATAATGAATTGTGGCACACGTAAACAAGGTTTTGTGGTGTGCAGCAATGCATCTGGCCTCAAAACCTCTTTGTGAATGCAGATAACATTTCCATGTAAAGTTGCTGTCTGCCAAAGGTTGATTGTCCTCAGTGTTTGAGTGACAGCACTGCAATTTATTTTCCCTTCTTTGATATGCATTAGGATTATTATTAATTAATATTGTATGGTGTAATTGTTTTCTCTTCTCTCTCTCTTTTTTTTTTTTTTTGTTTTTCTCATGCTCCACTTACAGCAAATGGTGTGGCTATGCTTACATCATCTGTGCGACTGGACCAGCCATGTATCAGACATGACCCAGACAGCCAAAAATAATACCGCTGTGCATTGCACAAAACCATTAAGTGACACTGCACTGCAGCTAACAATGTAAAGTTAGCAAGGACTACAAATATAGGGGATCTTATGTAACAAATTTTGTGGCAACGGGTGTTAAGTCTATCAATGGAGAGCAGATGGTTTTGGGTTCTAGTACAGGGTGTGCAAATATTTCGTTTACTTTTGTGACATTGCAGGTTAAGGTGCTACATAGGCATGTGTTTCTTAACCTTCTTGTGGTAAGAGCTGTAAGCTTAGGATTACTGTACACATGGCCCGTGGTTCAAAAATGTCATATTCCATACAATTTTACCCTTGTTCCACATCACATTATATTTACTCTCACTTATAATACCCGACATTGTTGTGCTGGTATGAATATGTATATGTATGAGGGCTGAGACACTAATATTGTGCCAGTTATTTATCTATTTATATGAGTATTGTGCATATATTATCAAAAGTATGACTGTGGGCATAATATTTACAATGTTCATGAAAATATATTTCAGCTATCCCAGTTGAATAACAGAGTTAAAGAAGTGACTGTATATAAAATAACCTTGGAAGTGTATTTCTTGCCACTGTTGCGCTTCACTTACCATTGTGCAAACAGATGCACCATGGCTAAGTGTGTTTGCACAATAGTAAGCGGGGCACAGCTTTTTCAAATGTAGCAAAAAACAGATAGTTCGCACTCTCAGCAAGTGCAATACATGCAATTGGCAGGAAAACATGATCTTTAAGTGGAATTGATGAGAAATGGTCATTATACATTGAGCTTTATTTTTAAGAGACATGACTGGTGTTGTTGAAGAGGGTGTGTGCTTCCAAGTGCAATGTTGAAGTGTTCAGGAGTCCCAAGTCTATGTTGGGCTCTTAGTTAAGGAGCATGGCCCATGCCTTTTGCAGGGTGACTATTTAGGCTGTCTCTCACCTTCTCCTGAAAGCACTGTACCTGGGACCAGGCCTGCCTTCACAGTGGTGCAGTGGGCAGTAGCATCACCCATGGCCTTTAGGAGTCACTCACATGAAGTAAGTGCTGCTGCTCCTTCTGATGTCACTGCTGAGGGTTCACAATTTGTCACCTGGTGGGAGATGGTGGAGGAGGCAGGGGAGTTGGTGGACTGGTGATGAGTGGCCTAAACTGACAGCCAGGTGAAGGTCTCCATTCAGATTCAGCCATCATGCTGCTACCTGGCATCACCACTACTTCAAGGAGAGCCCACCATGGAGGATGTTCGGGATGGTGACTGAACTCTCCATGGGTATAGTCTAGACAGTGTATTAAAAAGAATGTGATCAGAAGTGGGATACACACCTTACTTCCCATAACAGTGTTCTGTGTTCTTGTGTGTCACCTCTCTCTCTTGTTGATTGCCCAGTACTCCCCATCACCACTTTGAAACCCCATGCCCTTGCTGTCAGCACCTTCTGCGCTATTATCTGTCTGTGTTTTATGTCTCATTATTTGTGTGTATCTACTGCCACACCTCTACTTTTGTTTGTGTGTCTCTGCTTCCCCATCTCTGCTGTCTTTCAGTCCCCTGTCTTCCATTTCCATCATCCCATCCTCTACTCTTCTCAAAAATAAAAAAATGGGCACCTGTCCCCTGTAATTAGTATACCCTTCCATGCCCACTCCTGCAGTCCCTGCATTCTTGTCTATAGTTCTGTCTTACTGCTGTCCTTATTCCTACTTTACTTTTTCCATTTTCCTCCCAATTTAAAAATAACAGAAGATATAAATATTGCTCAAGGCCATTTACTGTGCCTTTCAATAGTACCTGTAGCAGCACTCGGTGTAGCAACATTCCTGGCCACAATTGCAGGCAACAGTCTCTCACAGACAAACCTGCAATTTTTATGAGTGAGTTTCTTAATTATTAGTAGCTTGGGCCATGATATTCCAGCTAATTAGTTATTGCCATCAGGCTGCACTGCATACTTCAGGATCTCCATATTAGCCTTAGTGCAATCACTGTATGCATGTTTAAGTTGAAATAATGCATTTATGTAGTACAGTTTGAGTTATCTTGGATTTGTGCAATATGGCAATTACTATTTCCGAGTAACAGAAATTCTTGTATTTTTCATTATTTTATATTGTAAGCTGGCCATTTGTGAAGCAATTCCATGAAAAATACTGTAGAAGATACCAGAGAAATATTTGATTATATCAGAAAGATTAAGTCCATGAATCAGCACACACAAAATGCAACAACATATAGCTATAGTCACACTTGAGATAAATCTCAAGATAGCATCATTTATTAACATAAGCTTTATATAACCTTTATCTGATGAGTTTGAATGAAATATAATACTGCAATCCAGTAGATCAGCAATAACATTTGATCAAACATTTCCTTAACTGGTGTTTAGTTGTAAAAAAAACAGTGTGCACATAAGGGGGCTAACCTACTTTAAAAGACAGCAGATCTTGTTAACATATAAATCAAACTCTAATTACGAGTCAAATATTAATCATTATAATGAGAGTTGTCTAGATCATTCAAGTGGTATTTGAAATAATGTTGATTAAATTCTGATTCAGTAACTCCCTAAAAAGCAATATATAAAAGAGGTTTGCTTATATTAAATCTGAAGTAATGCTTCTTAAAGCCTTAGCTATCCTTTCTAATGCTCTATTCAGCTCTCTCATCTGGCACCACTTAACTTGAAGCTGAGGGATAAAAAAAGTCTTCAGCTCAAATTTGAGGAGCAAAAAATAGTTTGTAAACTGTAGAAAAATCTTGATGATTGGATGGGAAATAGGAAATTCACCCCGGGGATCACATCTGTGGCTCTGCTTGACAGGGGCACAGGAAAATAATTTTTATTGGGTGGCGAAAGCCAGGGTACCTTTTTGGCTAGGCTTATATAGGCCCTAGGGTTAATAGCCTAGTATCTACCTATGAACCTATGAAGCAAGTTACTTGCTACAAATGTAACAAATGGCTTGCTATAGACTAAACACCACACAAAGAGCGGTGAGCAAGAATGTAGCATCTGTATTCATTTATGAATGCTGATATTACCTCTAGCAAACATGAAGGAATGCAGCACTTCCACCATGATTGCAAATGCACTATAATCCAAATAGCATCTGCCAGTTATGCAGGGGACTCTTTACCATCCTAACTATGAATCTGACACTTCTTTGCCAATTTTTGCAAAATGTCAAAATCAATCTGTATAGCTGAAATTATTGAGCCAATATAACACTTACATATAGCAGAGTAATATGTTTTATGTAGACAGAGACAGATGACTTTAAATGTCCACATCTGATCAGATTCATGATAAGTAAAAATAACAAGTGTCCAGATATTCCCTGGGATAAAGTAACATACCTTCCCTAGCAATCAAGAACTGCTGTGAATACATCAAAAGGCAAGATGTGGCTTGAAGGTAATTATCAACAAAAAAGTAGGATTTTCATTGCCCAGGCAGTAACTAATTAAGAAACTTTGATCATGAAAATGAGTGAGTCAGTATCGAGGCAGCATGTTTTTTGTCTTTGGCTAAATATTTCTCAAACACAATTAGTCAGGATGTTTCATGAACGTGGCTATAAGCACATGGTGCTATTTCTTGACACTACAAAAATGGTTGGAGGATACAGTAAATGACCCCTAACAATGCTTCTATGCAGTTATTCCTTCAAATAGGAAGTAAATAGGATTACAGGAAATTCAAAATGGGAGAAAGCAATCAAAGGAGCATATACAAAGGCAAAGGGAAGGGAAGAGTGGGAGTGCACAGGGATGAAGGGATATATTTTTTGGGATATGTGCCATGTTTGTTTTAAAAAAAACAAAACAGAACTGTAGCGGTGTTGGTGCTGCTCATTAGAGTTGTTGATGCCAGTAGCAGCAGTCATTGTCCTGTTTGCCCATCAGCTCATATAACTTGCTTTAATAAACGTATTAAAGCAACTTTTGAAACAACTACAGAGCATCCTATTCCTCCTGCTAGGAGAGAATTAAAAGCATTCTCCTAGATCTAAGAGCTAAGGTGGTATCTTCTGTGCTTAACCTTGGCATTATTTTATTTTTTTATTTTTTAAAGACTAGGTGGGAAAGGATGCATGAGGATTACAGCAGATAGAAGGAAGACATCCTCAGGTCACTGTCCATCACAGAACCTCAACCACCCAAAAGAGAGTCAGACCTGGAATTAAAAGATGTGTCAGTCAGAGATGGACAGGTCTGATGGCAGGGTAAGGACAGGTGCCACACCACAAGCACAGCTGTACCAGGTACTGTATAAAATGCTAAAATAAATAGAATAAAAAAAAAAAAAAAATATATATATATATATATATATATATATATATATATATATATATACACAACAATGGCGGGGGACACAGCATAATGGTTATGGTCTTCAACTCCCATACACAAGGCGTTACAAAAAACACACACACACATGCTCCTCCCATTGTCAACACTTATCACTATAGAGGTGAATAATGTTTTGGCCAATATTTGAAAGCCTAGTGGTGACAGGTAAAGATCATTTCTGACAATGCAATGTGGCCTGTTAACCATGTTCTCCCAGGCTAGGTATTGGACCCCCTTTGGAATGACACCGGTTATTAAAGTCAATCATAGATTAGTACTAGGCTAACTGCCCTTGTGAGCCATTTTAAGCCTAGCCAATTATCCCCTGTGAGACTCAAACCCTATACTTTGTGTTTGTAAGGCAAACACCTCAATCATAACCATTAGGCCAACCTCCTAAACCCTCATTTTCTGTTGCAGGCAATCGAATGCTGTTCAGTGTTAGGCTCACCCTTGTGACATATATCCTGCGAGCTCAATCATGTCTGTCTTCATGCTGTCCAGGGAGGTATGTTTCATTTTATTTACACCCACATAGACTATTACTGAGTTATACTGGTACTTGTAGTTTGGTGACCGGAGTACTTGCATGATCTGGTGAATCTTGACCTCTGAAGGTCAACAAACTGTAACCTTCTACTTATCCAGCCTAGTGAGAGGGATATCAGTGTCCGTGTGCATGTGTCCCTGACAATCTTTTTGGTGTTTTTTCTGTGCTTGTATGTGAGAGTCTGGCCTCCAGAAACACTGTGCAACTACATCTCTAACATACTGTATTCATCTGTTCCAGAATTAAGTGGTTGTCAGTGTATGTAAGGTAATTTCTACATTGCCTCAGGATGCCCATGTCCACCAGGCTAGATGCATAGACAGAAATTCCTATCCATGGTTGGAGGTCCTAATATGTCCTTTAGAAGGGAAAGGAATGGAGGGTGTTTGCAGCTGTATGAGGGACTGGTGCTTATTTAGTGTAATCTACAGCTTACCTATCTAGCAATGCTGCCCAGCACCCAAACCAGTTGCACATTGAGCAGCAACAGTCCTGAGTGCTTAATAATGTAATCTACAGCTAACTAAATGCACCAGTGTCACTCAGGGTGCAAACTAGTTTCTCCCTGAGTAGCACAGGACTGTGGAAAATTTCAGAGGTAGTTTTTATAGGGAATGTGTAACTTCTAGGGATCTATATTAGATCATCGAAGTGTTAATACTTCGAATGGTCTAATATCGACCTGAAAACAGCGAACGCTGAAAATAGCAAAGCTGCAGATAACCAATTTTTTTCCTAGGGAAATAATTTGGTTGTCTGTTTCTCTGGCTTCGCTATTTTCAGCATTATGGTGGAAAGTTACAGGTTGGGTTCAGGTAAGTGTGTGATTGTGTGGATGTTAGGGTTATGTGAGTTAGGGTAGGGTGTGGGTGAGGTGAGTGTGCGATAGTGATAGACTCTAGGTTTAGGGCGGGGTATGTGAGTTAGGGTTAGGGCGCAGGTGTGCGATAGTGACAGACTTTAGGGTTAGGGCGGGGTATGTGAGTTAAGGTTAGGGCGTGGGTGAGGTGAGTGTGTGATAGTGATGGACTTTAGGGTTAGGGCGGGGTATGTGAGTTAGGGTTAGGGCATGGGTGAGGTGAGTGTGCGATAGTGATGGACCTTAAGGTTAGGGTTTGGGTTAAGAATAGTGGATAGATAGTACTGTATGTACAGTTTAGTGTAGGGTTAGATGTAGGATTTTAAGTGTATGTGTGTAGATTGTTTTTTGGTGTGCTTGTGTTGTGTGTGTGTTTTTCGGAACAGTGAATATTTTCCCAGGGAAAACATTCGCTGTTCTGAGCTTTCGATGTTTTTAGATTTCATGGTTAAAAGTTCGAGATTGTTGTATTCGATGATGAGCTGTTTCGCTGAATTGATATAGACCCACTTCTAGTGATTGTGTGTATACAGGGCATGACCAACTGCTGTCGTACAAAAAGCAATATTTGACAAACAAACACAAGCAGTTCTTGATAACTGAGCCGAGACTCATGCAAATGTAAGGCTTATATATGAGCTGAAAAAAAGCAAGTTTTGAACTAGCTATGCCCACAGGCCAATCAGGTGAGCATACAGTAAGCTTTCCACCCGCAAATCCCAACTCATATAGGTGAAATCCGCCTTCTCCTGCTAGAAGAATGCAGACTTTGACCCTATTAATGTAAAATGATTGGTTTGGAGACCAAGTGTTAGGGAACCACAAAATAGATGCTTAAAATCACTGAAAGCAGCAGATACAGTATATTAACAATACTACAGACACAAACCTGCACTCTTACAGCAGTGAAAAAAAATTAAACTTAAAACTTTAACCAAGTGCAGGAAAAACAATAAATAACATAGAAATCTTTCAGAATGCAATGAAAACAGGCAATGCAAGTGCACGATAGTACTTTTATTTTATTATTTTTTTTTAGCAAGGATGGGTTTAAATTCAAACAAAATCTCTCAAATTATCTGCAAGTAGCACCAAACAATGAGCAGCTTTCGATAACTGAGTGATATGAACTATGTCCTGCACTCAGTAATCTGTTACCAGGTTAGTTTCTCTCTAATTCACAGTATGTGGTCAGTCCATGCATGTTATAATATAACCAGGGTGCAATATTGCATGTATTGTTTTCAATGTTACATGTTATGCTTATTTTAATTCACACTTATGAAGTTCTTAACTAGTGTCACAACATACTCCTCCCATCTACATCTCACATAGTCATACCTTGCAGCTAGATCCTCCACAGATTCCTTATCAGGCATCATCTGTGCTACTGACTCTGTGGCTTCCTCCTCTGGCAGCAGATCTGCCCTGCTGTAGCTTTTTATACATCAAAATGTCTTGTAATATTGCAAACATTGTACAGTTTTTACAGCATGCTCCAGGTAAATGCTGCACTGCACCACCAAAGAATCAGGCCTTTAGCAGATCAGATTCATGCACCAACACACACACACACACACACACACACACACACACACACACACACACACACACACACACACACACATAAATAGATATACATACACAAATACATGACAATAATTCACCACCACACACCCTTTCTGTCAACACCTTCTGTGCCATTTTTTGTCTTTGTTTTATGTCTGATTGTTTGTGTGTCTCTGCTGCCACACCTCTACTTTTTTTCAATACTCTTGTCTTCCATTTCCATCATTCTGCTATAAGACCCCACCATGAACCACGAAAACCACACAGCCTACCTGGACCTACTTGAGTCACTCATGGTACAGCCAAATACCTTAGTCATGGGTGACTTTATCTATCCTTCCATCGACTGGGTAACCTATATGAGCACAAACATGCTCAACCAAAAGGTTCCTGGACTTTTTTAACACAAATGGTCTGGAGCAGATAGTCAGCACACCCACAAGGGGCTCTAACATCCTTGACATAGTGCTCACCAACATGGGGGATCACTGCACCACCTCATTTGTGGGGCCATCCTTCGTAAAATCTGATAATAAATCAGTCTCATTTGAAGTAGCAATTGTACCTGACCCACCCTCAGGGGCAAAAAGGTTAAACAAATTACTCCAAAGCAAACTATAGCCTACTGAGTGATGGCATCAATAATTTCAACCCCTTGCCAACACTGATAGCAATGACCCCTATACTGAGGTGTACACAAATGTCCGTTATAAACATCTGTATAAATATATAGACTCAGCCATACTGGAACAGATCATATCAAGATCCTCATGAAAAAATAAGGCACCCTGGTGGACATCCAGCATAAATACATTATAAAATAAGAGAAAGATCCTGCTGTCAAAAAAACAAGAGGGAATAGTCCCAGAAGAGGATGAACTCCCTGCAAAGCATAAACAAGTAGATCAGACATCTTGTAAAATCCTCTAAAGCTAATTGTGAAACTAAATTAGCATCCCTAGCCAAGAAAAATTGCAAAGCCTTCTTTAGCTATGTCCAAAATCTAAGAGGGAAGGCCCATCTTTGTGCTGAACTAGTAGTGGACTGTACCACTCATACTGAACCTGAGGACATCACCAACCTGCTAGTGACAGGTTTAGGGAAAACTTCACCCCCCCATTCCCACCAACCGTACCCCATAACATACATGTCACCAGTCCTCTGTCTAGTATTTCTAGACAACAGGCCTTAGCCACACTCTCCAAGGCCAAAAACACAGCCTCTGTGGAACCAGACAACATCCAAGTTACTTATTAAATGGTCTAAAACAGGAGTTAGTGGAACCACTGAGCACGTTCTTCAATCTCAGTCTAAGCACTGACTTTGTCCCAGCTGAGAGGAAAACAGCAACCGCAATCCCTTACACAAAGTGGTCCCTCAGCCAGCCACAGGAACTATAGAATCATAAGTCTAACCAGCCTTATCTGCAAGGCCATGGACAGAATCATCATGGACCTTATCAACAAGGATATAGGTGAGCTCCAAACTCTTGACCCAACTCAAACTGGCTCACAAACAGAACACATACAGTCAAAATTGGGGATGTCACATCTACTAGCACACCTGTTACCAGTGGTGCTCCACAAGGATCTGTGCTAGGCTGCTAGGCCCCCTACTGTTTAGTATCTATTTTTCAGAAGTCCAAGCAAACATAGGTGGCTTATGGGTTATCAGGTTTGCTGATGACTGCAAACTGGATGCAATCATCAAATCCCACAAAGATGTCAAAATACTTCAAAAAGGGCTTACACAGACAAATTATTGGTGCCAAAGCCACAGATTTTAACTAAACACAAAAAAATGCATTATCAACCCCTTCAGCAAAGGAGAAACCCCTGTTAATTACAACATTAATAATACCCCTAAGTTCAAAACCAGTGGTGAGGGATTTAGAAATGCAAGTTGATAGCAACCTTAACTTTGACCATCAGGTGCCCACAGTAGTAAGGAAGGTCTTCTATGTTTCACACCTCATAAGCAAGGGTATAGCATCCAAAGCTAAGAAGGTTATAACTCTCCTGTACTCGGCTCTCTTCAGACCAATAATAGAAGACAATGCTCCTTTCTTTATGTACCTCACCCAACATCTGCAGAAACTGGAGAGACCTCAGAGGTTTCTCACAAAGAAAATTCAGGGCCTACAACACATGACCTACATGGACAGACTGAAGGCCCTATCACTTTACTCAGCATTGTATAGACTGCCTAAAGGTGACTTGTACCTGGCCTGCAGAGCAGTCTCAGACCTTGCCTTGATGAAGCTGCTGCATATCTGCAAATACAGTCAGATAAGATTCACTTGCTCTAGGGACCTTAACCTAGCCTGAGATTTTAACAGAACATGCTGAAGAGACAGATCTGTCTCCCAGAGGTTGCTATTCCTCTGGAACAAACTCTCAGTTCATGTAAAACACAGCTCCTCAATGGCCCTATTTAAGTATAACCTACACAATTGGATGGAAAACCATAAATTTACACCGGGGGTTTCACCTATGTCTCTCTTAGACAGGGGAGCTGGTGCTAATCTTCGACTTGCACGCAAACATGGACTGTATATCTTGCTCCATATGGGAACAAGGGTTTAACATGGCTAGGCTTGTAGAGGCCTTAGGGCCAATAACCTAGTAACCTCCTATGATCCTATGGTTCTATCCTCTGCTCTTCTCAGAAAGAAAAAAGAAAATGGGCATTTATCCCCCAAAATAAGTATATTCTTCCACACCCACTCTCGCAGTCACTGTATTCTTGTCTATATTCCTGTGCTTGCACTATCCTTATTCCTACTTTACTTTCCCCTTTTCCTCCCAATTTAAAAACATAACAGTAGATATAAACATTGCTGAAGGCCACTTACTGTGCATTTCAGCAATTATTGTAGCAGCACTAGGTGGCTGTATATTACTTTTTTGGTGCTTGTTGTAGCAACATTCCTGGCCACAATTGCAGGAAACAGTCCCTCACAGCTAATCCTACAATTTTTATGAGTGAATTTCTTAATTATTAGTAACTTAGGCCATGATTTTCCGGGTCTATATCATAACATCGAAAGGAACGAATCTCGAATGGCTTAAATATTGAAATTGCCGTTCAACGATTTGTTTTTGTGAGATTGCGGTACAGTGAAGATTGGGAATTTTGCCCTTTCCTCACTGTAGTGCAATCTCGTAGCTAATATATATAATTAGCGGGGGGCACAGCCCCCCAGAAAAGTGATTTCGATGAATGGCAATTTCGATATTTAAGCCATTCAAGATTCATTCCTTTTGATGTTATGATATAGACCCAATATTCCAGCTAATTAATTGATAGTTACCTTCAGGCTGCATTACATACTTCAGGATCTCCATGGTAGACTTACTCCAATCACTGTAGGTAGAAATAATGCATATTCAGCTTTAAAAAAATGTGCACACTTGGTGGCTAATCTACATTAAAAGACAATAGATCTTATTAGCATATAAGTCAAACTTCAGTTACAAGTCAATTATTATTCATTATAATGAGAGTTAACTACATCATTAAACTGGTATTTGAAGTAAGGCTGATTAAATTCCTATTCAGTAACTCCCTGAAAAACAATAGATAAAAGAGTTTTGTGTGTACTAGGTTTGAAGTAATGCTTCTCAGAGCCTTAACTACCTTTTCTATGCAGCTCTCTGATAAGGCACCCACTCAACTTGAAATTGAGAAGTTAAGGCAAAAAAAACCTTCAGCTCAAACTTGAAGAGCAAAAAAAAAAAAAAGTTTGTAAACTGTAGCAAGTTACTTGCTACAAATGTAACAAGTGGCTTGCTATAGTCTAAATACACAAAGAACACCGAGCAAGAAATTAGTATTAGCTTTCACTTATGAATGCCAGTACTACCCTATCAAACATGAAGCAATGCAATGCTTTGGCCCTGACCACAAATGCACTACCATCCAATCAGTATCTGCTGATCATGCCCCTGATACCTTGTGCCTGGGGAGACTGCCCCTCTGTACTGTCTTACCTGTGCACCTGATGCTTCTTTGCTCATTTTTGCAAAATGTCAAAATCAGTCTGTATAGTTGAAATTGCTGGCCCAATGCATCACCAAAACATAGCAGAGTAATTACTATGTAGATACAGACAGATTACTTTAAATGTCCATATCTGATCAGATTCATGATAAGTAAAAATAGAAAGTGTCCAAATATTCCCTGGGACTCAGTAGCATACCTTTCCTTTGACTCAAGGGCTACTATAAATATGTCAAAAGGCAAGATGTGACTTGAAGATAATTTTCAATCAAAAAGTAAGGCTTTCATGACCCAAACGGTAGCTCATTAAGAAATTTGAAGATAGCATATTTCATGTTTTCAGCTAATTATTTCTCAAACACAATTATCAAATATAACAAACCACAAAGAGAGCAAAAGAATGGTATACAACCACAGAATAAGCCAGTGAAGACAAATGGATTTCACAGGGCAACAAGCTGGATCTTTGAGTTTATTTAATAAAACACACAAACCTCTTAGCACCTTGGCATACAGTCTTTACAGAGTAAAATTTCAAATCTTCACACAGACAGCCTTATATACAAACTGAGCAAGTATTAATTAATATTAATAATTGAATAATTACACACACCTACAATTAAATAAAAACTTTCCAATTACAATCTAAGTTCAAGCCTCTGGGAACCACAGGGGTTGGGAGGGTGGCCTAATGGTTAAGATGTTTGCCTTACAAACACGAAGTGCAGGGTTTGAACCTCACAAGGGATAATTGGCTAGGCTTAAAATGGCTCGCAAAAGCAGTTAGCCTAGTACTAATCTATGAACCTATGTATTGTTTAAGAATAAAAACTGTTTCTTTATATAACAATTTCTTCTTTACACTTTGATTATTATATAAATCACTTTTAACTTGATCTAAAATAGTGGCTTGTAAGCCACTTTCATTCTCTTGATGAAATTCTAAAAAATGCCAAGCGATCGGACTCTCCAGTCTCCCCTTTCTGATATCTCCAAGATGTTCTTGTAAGTGGAATTTAAATGCTCGCTTACTTTCACAAATACAAAACTTCCCACATGGGCATTTTACAGCATAAACGATTCCTACTGAATTACAACTATACAATTGTTTAACTTCATATTTTTTGCCATTAATACATGGAAAGTAAGAAGTCACATATTTACAACTGCAACATTTACCACATATCTTTGTACCTTTTTCTATAGTAAAAATAAAATGAAAACTCCAGCAAAGCTAGAACTTCCAGTGAGTGAACTCCCAAACCTCTTGTATCAGAGGCACATGGGATATATGCAAATGATCCTTATGAACATCAGGTGTTTCAGCTTATTGGCGATTCTGAATGCCCATGACTTGTTTCATCATTTTAATGGACAATTTCAGGCCCACAAAAGCCAAACCCCACTAGCTGTGGATATGCATATTTTGGCCTTGTTATGACCTTGTCAGCACAACTCAAGCAGAGTGTTTGTCTAAGCATTGGAAACACAGGGCTGTTATACCCAGCTGATGTCCATTATCAGTAGGGTCACTGCAAAAATGATGAGGGCATAACAAAGCCAAAATATGCATATCCACAGCTAAGGATCATTTGCATATATCCCATGTGCCTCTGATACAAGAGGTTTGGGAGGTCACTCAGTGGAAGTTCTAGTTTTGCTGTAGTTTTTAATTTGTTTTTACTGACTGCTTTTTCAGTGACCTTTTCACTCATTGTTTTACCTTTTTCTATAGGGAATAAGTTCCTAATATCCCCATTAATGGTCACTTCTGGACAAACAAACTTCCAGTGTATAATCATATCACCAATACTTCTTCCTTTTTTAAAATAAATATTTATCATTGCAGGAAGTAAATTCTGAATACTTATATGTCTAATTAAATAATTCCAATAATATTTTATCATTTTTATTACTGTATCACTAAATAAACTATATGTAGTGACAAAATACTTTATTGCAGTCTCACTATTTCCATAAGTTTTTCTTACTTGATTAGTATTACCCATAATGCATTTTTCTTTGATTTATCCCACTTCATAACCTGCAGTATATATTTTTTCAAGTATATTTGGTTCATAGCCCCTTCTCAGATATATATTCTTAGTTTTTTTCTATTTCTTGAATAAATTCTGATTCCACATTGCATAACCTTCTCAGTCTGAGAAATTCTCCATATGGTAAAGCTGCAATAGTGTGACTAGAATGGCAACTACGCCCATCTTTTATTTATTTAGCTGGATGCTGGTCCAGCTTCAGTAGAGAGGCCCGTAGAGAAAAGCCCAGAGATCCGGGAGAAAAGTAAATTAAAAAAATAAAAAAGTGCAACACACTTATGTGACTGGCAATGAGCAAAAATAAAATGATATTAGTATGGTGGTATGTACCTTACAGAAAAAAAAAAAAACCAAAACAAAATTTAAATTAAAACTTACTTCTTTTTGAAGTTCAAAAATGTAATGGATAGCTATAAAACATTAATTGTTAATTAATAATTATTTTATTTTTTTTTTTTAATTCATGTTTGAGAGTGGTAGTAACAATGTAATCATTAAGTCTTTAAACTTAAATACTGATTGCCATCTATAAATTTCCTATGTACTCTAGTATGTATAGGATATCCTTCTAAGCTTTCTAGCATAACATCTAAAAGGGTAACCTTATGTCCTACTTTTAAATCATAAGTTATATTTATTTTGCTGTAAATAATCAAAAAATCACTCCACATAATCAAAACCCCCTTGGCACAAAAAAATAAGTCATCAACAAATCGAAAATAACCAATTACATATTTTCTAAAAAAAAAGTCCTGTGGAATCCATTTGTCTTCACTGGCTTATTCTGTGGTTGTATACCACAATTAGCAAGTATCTTGCATGAACACTACTATGTGACTATTTCATGAAGCTATCAGAATGGTTGGAAGATGAAGGAAGTGTCTCCTAGCAATGTTTCTATGGAGTTATTCATTCAAATGAGAAGTAAATAGGATTATAGGAAACTAAAATATTGGGGGAGAGCGAGCAAAGGAGTGTATACAAAGACAAAGAGAAGGTACTTGTGGGAGTAAAACAAAACACAACTGTAGGAGTATTGGTGATGCCAGTAGCAGCAGTCCTTCTCCTGTTTGTCATCACATAACTGTCTTGAATAAACTTATTAAAGTAACTTTTAAAAAATGTCTACAAATCATTCCTCCTGCTAGGACGGGATAAGAAGAATTCTCCTCAATCTAAGAGCTAAGATGTTATCTTCTATGCTTAACCTCAGTACTCTTTTATTTATTTATTTATTTATTTATTTATTTGTTTGTTTGTTTATTTATATTTTTATTTTTTTAAAGGCTAGAAGGGAAAGGATGTATATGGATTGCAGGAGCGAGAAAGAGGACACCCCCATGGTCACTGGCAATCACAGGAACTTCACCACCCAAAAGAGAGGCAGGCCTGGAATCAAAAGATGTGTCCATCAGAGATGGACAGCTCTGATGGCAGGGTGAGGACAGGTGCCACACCACAAGCACAGATGTACCAGATACTGTAAAAATTGTAAAACAAATGGATAGAAAAAAACATTAAAAAATACAAAAAAAGCTGGGAGCACAGCATATTGGTTAAACTCATTTAATCCAATGGAGCTCAGGAAGTTTGCACTGTAACTTCCAATGGGTGAAGACTAAGCCTTTTGACAGAATCAAACTATGTCCGCATATTTCAAACAAATGTTCATATCTCTGGAAACAAAGGAGTTATGAAAGTAGTATGGATGGTGCATAGGATTTTGTGCTGGGCTGTTGGCACACACCTATACCAGATGGAGCGCCTGCTCTCCATCTTACTGAAGAGCACCTGTAGGAGACACAGAAGTCAAGCAATGCCACCAGGGTGCAGTGAGATGACACTGATGGCAGTCCACTGGGTGAGGACTAGATTCTCACTGTCAACTGCCTTGATATGCATAGAACTAAGATTTCCCATCCCTCTACCCAGCCATGGTGTTCATCCACCTCATGTGTCCTTCACCATCCCTCTCTCTTGTCTTGTTGCCTTGTCCATCTGCAGTTGCTTCCTCACCTGCCTAACTTACATCACCCAGACATTCCTACATCCTTTTCCCTACATTCCTCTTTCTCTAGACAAGAAATGGGGCACCTGTCCCACAAAAAAAATTGTCCCATACATAGCTCTCCATTTTACAAGTGTGTTATGGCACATATGATTCTTTTAAATTCTCTGTATAATTCTCTATACAACAGATTGTGCTGTGGTCACACCTTTCTCTGGGGGTGACGGTCCAGATTCAGCCAAATTTGTATGTTTATTCTGGAAGAAATGCATTGCCATGGTTCTTTACTACATCTTCCTGCACATTCCTGCCTTTTTTCACTTTGCTGTTCCCCCTTCTTGCTCCCCATTTCAAGAGTTTCCTGTCTCCCTAACACCTTTTTATAAAAGTCCAGAAAACACTTCTCAGGTATTGGTCCTGCAATACAGCAAAGGCATCCATTCCTTGATAAGTTCCATCAAAGCACACTGGAGTACTGTTTTTGGATGCCACGGATTAACCAACTGGTTGGGGCAACAACATAGATTTGTTTTAAAAAAAAAATAAACCATCCTAGAAGCAGGCAGTAGTTATGATAATGTTTCTACCAAAGGTTTTTACCAAAGGTTGGGGCATGAAGCAGTTCGGAACCTGCAAACAGTTTTGAAGGCAGTATTTTTTCTGTGGAACATCTTCTTACATTGATTACAGTTAAGAGCATATTTGACTGCAATACTATGGGTGTTATTTATATATATATATATATATATATATATATATATATATATATATATATGGATTCACTTTATAACCTTGAATTACTGAAATGTCGAATTTCAGTATCTCGAGACTATAAAACCTAATCCACAAAACACAGACACAAAAAAAACGCGAAAGTCAAAACACCGAAAAAAATGCACACACAATACTACACATACACCACAACACCCACATCACAACAAAAACAAACAAAACTACATACACAACTCATACACACATACGCAGGGAGCAAGCCCCCCTGCACCCCCATGTGGGGGGCTGCTCCCCCACACACCCCTACTTATATATACTAACTCCGAGATCGCACAAACACAAAACAGAAGCCGACTCACACACGCACATTCTCCGACCCCTCACACACACATCAAACACATCAGCACACTCACACACACTCTAACTCCCACTCACAACCCTTAGAAAACACTTACCTGACATAACACCTACATCCACACATGGCACCGCGCACCATCAAAACACAATCCCAGACATTACGCAGCGTAAGGTCATAACCGTATATTCGACATATATTCGAATTCACGATTATGAGCTTTCGCTATTTTTAACATTTGGCTTTATAGCCTAGAGATACTGAAATTCGACATTTCAGTAATTCGAGGTTATAAAGTGAATCCATATATATATATATATATATATATATATATATATATACATATAAGGTATAAGGTGGAACACTTGGAAAGGAGTGGTGATTGGGAAACCTTTGTTGTGAAGAGGGAGCTTCACTGGCAACTTTTATTAAATGTCACTGCCTCACCGGGTATTAATGACTTAATATCTATCAAGCCTATTTTGAAAATTACGTCTGACTGCCTGTCATTGGACTTCTATAACCAATTGTTTTAAATGTTTTAAATAGTTCAATAGATCACACAAGCTATTTCATGTATTTACTGTTTACTAATTCTTAACACATCTTCTATTATGTTTTTTATACAATATTTACTTTTATACCAATGGGCGGCCAAGGTGGTACAGCAGTTAGCATTGTCACCTCACTGGAAGAGGTTCTCCGGTTTGATCCTCGGCTGGGGTGCCTTCTGTGTGGAGTCTGCATGTCCTCCCTGTGGTCATGTGGGTTTCCTCCGGGTGCTCCAGTTTCCTCCCACATCCCAAAGACATGCTGTAGGTGGATTGGACACTCTAAATTGGCCCTAAGTGTGAGTGTGTGCATGTGGCTGCCTTCTGTGGAAGGTTGGGTGCTGGGCTGGCAACTCGACACCATAAAACTCCACTGCCAATCATGAGCAAACAGGTGGTCTGCTGTGGCGACCCCTAAATGGGAAAAGCAAGCAAGAAGAATTTACTTTTATATCAATGGTATTGGTGTTTAGCATGCATATATATTTGATGCAGGAAGTTTGGGAACAGTATTGGTATTTTAATGTGTGTATACCTTTAAATTTTGCCAGTGTTTGTGGCATCTTTTTAAGTGTATAAAAGAAAAGACGTAGAGATCACATTGTTTCCAATGAAGTTACTTTTCAATTGGAACGAAAGCACTCAAAACTTTGTGTAATTAAAGACTATGTTGTGTTCTGGTGTGGCATCTGTTTTTATTTTATGTATGGGATTATATTTTTTGTGGAACAGGTGCTCATTTTTATGAGGGAGAGAGAGAGGAATGTTGGGGAAGGGCTGTAGGAATGTCTGGGTGAGGTAAGTTGGGTAGGTGAGGATGCAATTTCTGACAGACAAGACAGCATAGGAAAAAATGCCAGAAGAAGGTTTGTACTGATGTGATTGATTTCCTTGATATTACCTTATTAAAAAATGAGAAAGGAAATCTAGAGACTAAGTTATATAAAAAGCCTTATAAGAGAAATGCATACCTACACAGAAATAGTACACATCCTCAATACATGTTCAATAATGTTGCAAAAAATCAAATGTTGAGTGTGGCAAAATTGAACTCATTAGATACTGTTATGAATTCTCAATTGGGCAACATTAGCTCAGATTTTAAAGAGAGAGGTTATAACCACAATGTTATTGATACTATTTGTCAGGAAGTCAAACAGCATAGAAATGCACTGGCTAAACCTATATTTTCACAAAGGGGAACACAGGAATGTATTTCTGGGGATTTACATGACAAATTTAGATGCATGCTGACCTATAATAATAACACATATAATGGAAAAAAAATCATGAATACATATAGTATATCTTAAAAGATGTTCCTGAATTAGTTAGATTTATTTCAGATAAATCAAGCTTTGATTATAAAAGAAGTAATAACCTTAGGAATTTATTTAGTTATAAGGAACAGACCCATGTTAACACACCATTTAAATCTAATAGTGTTGGTACTTTTAGATGTGGGAGATGTAATTTTTGCAAATATATTCATGAGCGTGATTATTTTGTACATCCTATAACTAAGGTTAGATTTACGTTGGATATGTATGGTAACTGTGAAATAAAAAATCTTACATATTTAGCTAGATGTAATAAATGTCAAGCTTACTATGTTAGAAAGACTAACCAACAATTTAAAGAACATATTGGAAATCATTAAGCAGATTTTAAGAGAGTAAATGTTGCCAATGCCCTGTATAAACATAAGAAAGACATGGGTATGAATCATGATTTTAAAGTTTTAATATAAAAGCATTACATTAAACACTACATTGGGAAGATATTAAACTCCTCACTGAATTGAAGAATTTTATTATATATGTTGCTTTAAGGCTCACATTTTCTCAGGCTTCACTATGATATGCAGTTGTCATCAAATTAATGGAAGGTTGGATGGCATAAACAAGCATAGACTGCTGTTTTGGGGGTGAGGAGCAAAGGTGCATTCCTGTCATGGAACATGCAAGAGTATAATGTTCTTTCAAGGGGGGTGAACCCAGGCTGAGCTACTGTTATGGCACAAACAAGGCTATGTTCTCTTGTTACTCTCCTTGTTTTGCATCCTGCTGGTTTGATCTTGTGAGGGTGGTGAAGCCGGAAAAGGCATGCGCCTCATTGCTTTCAAACTTCTCTGTTATGATTTCCCATTTGAAATGTATGTTGTTAAACTAAAGGCATGCAGTCATCATCATTACTTTGGGGAGGTATCAATGTGTGAGTCTTTGAGGCCTGAGGCCTACTACTTGCTAATGGCTACATACAAGTCAAATAAGTGTCTGCTGTCACATGTTCATAGGTTCCTAGATTAGTACTAGGCTAACTACCCTTATGGGCCATTTCAATCCTAGCCAATTATCCCACATGAGAATCAAACCTTGCACCTTGTGTCTGTAAGGTAAACCCCTTAACCATTATGCCATCCTCCCACCCCTTAATTTCTGTACAAATCTCTCACCTTGTAGTTGTGTATTGTACCAAGTAATGAAATAAAAGGACATCTACCAGGCCCATGCTTCCACTTTTCAAGGGTATCAGAACTTGTCAGGGATTTGGGATGCATGGCTATGCTTAAAAAGGCCCTTGTAGTTGTTAGCCTATTAAACATCTATGAACATATGAGCATGTCATAATATTATTATACAATACAGCACATGTTCAGGACTTACCTTGTAAATGCAGCAGTTGACACAGTGTTATTTCAGGGCTGACTGTGATGTAAGCAGTACACAGTCAATACACGGGGAGATAAAGGCTGTTGCTCTGATTTGAGGCCAGCAGAGGTTGGAAGGTTCCTGTACTGTGCCCCCGTCCACCCTTTAGCACTCTACAATGTCCATGTCAAGTATGTTGTGATAAGTTAAATGTGGCCTGAAAACTATTCTCTGTCTTGGCCTAGGCCTATTAGCAGCAGCAGCATTGCCTGCAGGATGTAGCACATACAAATGGAGTTAAGCAGCAGCAGCTCCTAACTTTCTGTCTGTGTAGAATTTCTGTGTCTGTACTCCATTCATTTTGAAATCCACAGGAAAAAACAGCACGGAGTCTAAATGGTTGCTTTATAACTTTGTGATTATCTCCACTACATTGTTTGATTAGCATACAATTCAGCTGCTTATGCTGTAATTAACATGTCTGCAACACAGCCTAGACAAATGCAGTCCATTAATAATCCACACCATTATAAAAAGGCAAATGTGTAGCTAGCCAAACTGATGGTGAAGATACTTGCTACTTGTTCAGCAAAGCAAAATATTTTCAAGGCAATCTTTACAGAGGAGTATTGAACTCTAGCAGGTATGCTGTCATTTTTACCTACATAATACATATGCTGGAATATATTAATGAATAATGTGAAGTAAAGCCACTCACGCTGTTATCTGTATGTATTAGTTAGAAGTGTACTGATAGCATGGCCATGTTTGTAAAGCCATTTCAGAGGTACAAAAGATTGACAGTACTATGCTGTGTGGCACATATGTACAAACGTTTCAGGGACAGGTCCTCTGAATGCATATTTAGCATTTCCAATGTGTTTTATTTGCAAAAAATGAAATTGTTTATGTGTCTGTTCTTTAGTGGGTGGGGAAGCAAAGACAATTTACTGTTATGTCACAAACTGGAATGGATTGTTCTTTTGGGGGGATGGCACAGTTGTGGCACATACAAGGATATGTTACCCTTGTTACTCTGCTTGTTTTGCATCCTGTTTATTGTTAGTATTTCCCATATGTCATATGTGTTATGTTTTTCCAGCGGGTACTACTGACTGCCTATCTTAACTGTTTTATCTGGTATCAGTTACTTTGTAGTTATGTGATAGTTATCTGTATTATCATTCTGTTGTGTTTTAGGACCAAATATGTCATTGAGGTACAGACCCCCCCAATTTCAGTGAGGCAGAAAACACCATAATAGTGGATGCACTACATCAACAATTCTTTCTCAGTGTCATAAAGAGCTTCTAGGTAAGGCTTTGTTATATGACCAATCCAACACTGTTGTATAGTAAAACAATTGAAATAAAAGTTACTTTTGTGTCACATGTGTGTGTTTTTTTTTGGAGGGGGATTGAATATTAGTGCAGTGGTAAGCTCAGTTTGGAGTTGTCAGCAATGTACTTGTTAAAGTAAAATGTATTGATGATTGAGAGGAGTACATGTAGTACCTCTTGTCTTACTGTTAAATTGTTAAATGTGATGATGCTGGCCTTACCTCTAGTACATGTAGTACCTCTTGTCTTACTGTTAAATGTGATGATGTTGGCCTTACCTCTTGGTTAACTTTTTTCAGGACCATTAGGAATCCAGGACCATAGGCCTCCTGCAGGTGGTAAGCCAAATCAAGTTATTTCAGTACAGCAGATCAATTTCTAGTAATCTAATTTTGTCATTTTAGGCCTACTGTGTCTATTGCTATCCTGTCTGTAATAGTGGCAGCACTGTTAGTTGTTTAGCATATATTGCACCATAGTAGTGCAGGTATTAATGTATGCCTGTGTTTCTTCCTTTTCATCACAGGTGATCAAGACAGTGGGAATGTGGGCCCTTTCCGACCTGATGTCAGTGTCTCATCAGACACTGATGATGAGGGTGGTGAAACTGAGGTATGGTTGGGTGGTGCACAGGTTGAATCTGACTCAGTTGTTGACATCCAGTCACCCCCTTCTTTCTCCCTGGACACACCCAGTAACACTATGGCTAGCCAGTCCACTGAGCCCACAAATATAAGACAGGTGGAGGGTGATGATATTGAGTAGGGAAGTCTGACTACTGTGGCTTTAGTGCCTGTTGAGTCTGTCTGTAGTCAAAGTGTTAGCGAGGTGCCATGCAGGAAGGTTGATAGGGGTGCTCAGTGAGGGCCTGCTCTATCTCCCCTTCACCTGCTGTAGATGTCTATTCCCTTGTCACTCATCATATGTGTAGGGCCATCATGGAGCCACAGGCACATTCAGAAAGGTGCTAGAGACAAATGCTCAGGGTTGTGGATTTGGCACAATCTGTCATGCTTGACTGCCTCCACCATGTTGCCAATTCCCTGGACTGGATAAATGACTTGTTGGAATGAGGGGTGTCTATAATGGACCAAGGGTGTCATGGAATGAGCAGTGTCTGTGATGAAATGTCTGCTGGCTTTGCTGGGAGGGGAATGGCATCCTCATGGGTGCAGGTCAGCCACAACATCTGCTGAGATACAACGTGGCCATTCCCAATCACAGTCCTGTTGTGGCAGTACTTCTGCTGGTCCATCGTGGAGTGTGCTGTCGACAGCCAGACATGGTAGGCCATGGGGTGTTGATACTGCACATTCCAGTGAAGGGAGCACATCCAGCAGACATCGGTCACACTCAGTTAGTAGCACTCCAACTGACATTGGGTGTGGTGGTGCCATTACAACTCCTTGTAGAGCCAGTTTCCATGGTGGGGGGTGACAATGATGAATGCCCACCTCTACCATGCATGGCTCACATCCGTCCAAGATACCAAGATGTAGAGCTAGCACTGAGCTTGGCTGTGTTCAAAGCAGACTCTCACACACTATTTTCACATGGAGGACCCCTACAGACACACACACACACACACACACACACACACACACACACACACACACACACACACACACACACACACACACACACAAACACACAGCCTGCCTGCTTCACTTTTTCACTGACAAACACTCACTAACCTTTTGTGTCAGCCTAGGATCCTCCCCCCGCCCCAGCATCCTGTGCAAGTGATGATAATCGTGCCATATCCCTGTTTGTCTCTTTAGGATTCAGGGATACAAAATCTTTGTGTCTGATACACAAGGTGCATAGTTACATTACTACCTAGTATATCTGCATTTGTATTATTGAATTGATAATCGTGCCTGTCAGTTATATTTGCCTTTCCAAATCTTACAGTGGATAGCATCATCATGACAGCATTTTTTTAGTGTATTCTCTTGTAAGGGTTGTGAAGTCTGGAATTGCAATGTGTATCATTACTTTATAACCTTTCTCTTTAATCTTTTCCATTACATATGTATGGTGCACATCATAAGACACAATTACATGCAGATTTCAGGATTGTATGACAGCACTGTAGTCAAACTCATCAGAACAGTAATACAGTATAATGCTCTATTTTGCAGGAACCTCAGCAGACATATTCAGCACCTGGACAGATCACAAGGCTTTCTTATCACGATAACACAGGGCCTACTAACCATGACATGATGTATGCGGGTAGATTAATGGACATCTCACTGTCATCTGGTTGGTATCACATTACATTGTAACTGTGACAATAAGCCTATTGCTGTTTCTTTAAGTACTTGGGCTTCAGTCCACTTGTCTTACATTAAGAAGGTTTGTACTCTACACTCTGGTTGGAGGAGAAGGCAATCTCTGCCCTTCTGAGTTAGGAATTGCTTGTTGAATGTTTATTGTGGTTGTTGTTCTATGTCTGCTTGTTATGGTTTAAGCACTTGGCCTCCAAGCCAGTTATTCTATATTCAGAAGGTTTGTGGTTTACATTCTTGTGGCAGGGGAGGATAGCCTATCCCCTTCTAAGTTGGGATTTGCTGGTTGAAGGCTTATTGTGTCTGTTATTCTGAAATTGTCTTAGTTCTGGTTTAAGCACTAGTGTTTCTGACCACTTATTTCACACTAGGAAGGTTTTTAGTCTGCACTCTTGTTGGTGTAGTCTAGTGGATTGCTGCTTTATTTAAAATGTTTTTTCTTCTGTTGAGATTGCAATTTTCTGCACTTTGGATTTCTAGGACTTCTTCATTTTATATCATAGGCTCAATTAAAGCGTGCTGAATCTAGACTGTTTGGTATCATTGGAGGACTGAAACTAGCCCTCCTACCTTAAGAGGGGCCCTCTGCATCATTGTGGCAGAACTGTGCAGCCAAGAACCCATCTGACTTGGGGATTGCTTGAAATAAGGCTCCCTTCTGGCCTTTCCCTTGTTTTACTTGTTTAAAAGAGTTTAACTTCACTTGTATTCTAGTGTTGTGTTTTGGGGTGTTTGCACTCAATTTACTGTAACTACTCAGATCTTGCACTGCTGCCATATGAGCAAATCTGGTGTGCATTGTGGAACATGGACACATTTTTGTAGCCTTAGCTCTCCATAGAATAGACACATTTCTTTAGTCTTACACCAAAACGTGTTCCATCTAGCCCATTCCCCACTACTTTCTGCAGTATGTACCTTCCATAATGAATGGACAGTTTCCCACCACGTCTTTAGGCAGCCTGATGGACATGGACATCCTGAGGCAACAGAACAATTGCCTCATGTATGCTGACTACTGGTTACTGCTAAAACAAACTAATAAAACATGTGAGAGTTGTATCTATATCATGAACCTGGAATCAATTCTCTCTCATAACAACAAACCAGATATCAAACATGTTGTCAGCACACACAATTCACCTGCTGCACATAAGCTCACAACACATAAACCCACATGTGCGGAAGTACTCGCTGGAAGCCTAACAGAAGATGAGAGACCTCCCAGGCACAAACCTACTGCATACAGTGCCGACCCAAAAGAATCCACTACACATTATACACACACCAGTGTCTCAGCTAATAAGCCCATCAACCAAACCACCTCAAAACCAAATGCCTTGCACATTAGCGACTCATAGTGAGACACACAGATGTCACCCTCACCAGGATGGACAAGGAGAAGGTCACAGTTAGCTGCCTGACAGGTGCCAGGCTCCATCAGATCACACATGCACTGAAGTCTCTCAACAAGTACTGTTATGACTCTGTCATAGTCCATGTTGCATTGAATGACTGGAGACCTACCTCACTGTACTATATGAAGATGCTTGCCTCCCCATAGTGGCCTTTTTAGACAATGTCAGAAGTAAAGATCCAGCATAAAAGAATCCACCACAGACAAACAAAAGGCTATGCTACTTAATGCATGGAGCGTAATCAAACTGCATTCACTGGTAGAACTTTTTACCATGACAGATTCCCATGTCTGTACACTCACACAGCCATGGTTTAAGGCCACATAGAGCACCCTGGCCATGCAGATTTACAGTGCCTTCTACATGTTCACACATCAAAATGAGCATGAAAGAACCAAAAGTGGAGGTGTATACATCTTTATTAAAGACAAATACACCACAAGACAGGTCAAAGAGTATGACTCTGTAGTGCTATCCCAAGTCCAACTAACTGTATGTAAAACCCCCTTCCATATCATTGATAGCTACAGGTCCCCCACCCTAAACCACAAGGACCACTCTGTCTACTTGGACCTAACTGAGTCACTCCCTAGACAGCCAAACACCTTGATCATGTGTGACTTCAACTATCCTTCCATCGATTTGGAGTCATATGTGTGCACAAATACACTCACCCTAAGGTTTCTGGACCCCAACAAGAGGACTGAATTCCCTAGACATAGTACTGACTAACACAATGGCTCTCTGCACTAACCCCTGTGTGGTGGCCCCCCTGGTCTGGTCAGATCACAATTCAGTCTTGTTCACATTCACAATCATACCTGACATCTCCTGAAGAGCAGAAAGGATGAAGTATTTCTCCAAAGCAAACTATAGGCTCCTAACTGATGCCATAATTCACCCCGGGGATCACATCAGTTGCCCTGCTAGACAGCAGTCTAGGGAAGTAAATATTATGGGAAAAAATAGCCAGGGAATTGTTATGGGTAGGCTTGTATAGACCCTAGGGCCAATAGCCTAGTACCAACCTATGAACCTATGAACCTATAAAGAGTTGCAACCCCCCTGCTACCACTGTCAACAATGACTGCTATACAGAAGTGTACAGAAATGACCTGTATAAACAGCTATACAAATGTATAGAGTTGGCTGAACATGAACAGATCAAAACAAGTTCCTCACAGAAAACAAGCCACTCTAGTGAGCATCAAGCATTTATAGGTATACAACAAAGAAAGAAAGTAAGGTTATACAACAACTGGAAGAAAGTAATGTCTAAGAACAAGAAGCAACTGAATCAGCAGAGGAAAGATGCTCTCCACAGCTTGAACAGGGAAATTAGCTATCTTGAAAGGTCCTCTTAAACCACATAGAAACCTAAAGTAACATCCCTAGCTAAAGATAATCTGGAGGCATTATTTAGTTATGCCAGATATCTAAAAGTGAAGGCCCAGTTTTGTGACCAACTAGTAGTGGACAGTGCCACTCATACTGAACCTGAAGACATCACCAACCTGCTACTAGACACTTTGGTGCAAACTTCAACCCCCTGTCCCCACCAGGCATACCCCAAAGCATACCTGTCACCAGTCTTCTACCTAGTAACCTTCTATGAACCTAAGGTGATGTCTGCCTAGGTTCCAGGCCATTGTCTGATCATGGCCTGGTGGGATTGTTGGATATGCAATATTTTGATATAGTTGACTACATCGGCATTGTCTGTTGAGCATATGGTGATAACAATGTCCTGCATACTGGTATAAAAAGATCTCTGTAATGTCAAGTAACATCTGTCACACACACACACACACACACACACACACACACACACACACACACACACACACACACACACACACACACACACACACACACACACACACACACACACACACACACACAGTTAACTGTAGTGAAAACAGAACCTGTACCTCTCTAAATAGGCAGACCACAGAACACAGTACTATATGTAAGCACCATGTCACATGTCTGACTTTTACTTATCTGCAGGTCAACTTATAGTGGATGACATCAGCAGGCCATGTGGGAGACAAAAGGCTGTAAAGGCTGCATTAAATGGATGTGTAGGCTTGTGCCAGTCTTAAAAATCTGGCAAGCCATACCATTGAAGACGTAACTGTGGGATACATACTTCTGCTCTTTTGTCTAAACCAACCCACACGCACACACACACACACACACACACACACACACACACACACACACACACGCACACGCACACACACACACACACACACACACACACACACACACACACACACACACACACACACACACACACACAGGCTCCCTACCTATTTAAGGACCCAGACTACAGAACACAATACTTATCACATGTGCGATGGCAAAAGTCTGATTTTAACAGGACTGCAAGTGAAGTTATAGTAGATGACATCAACAGGCCATGTGGGAGACAAGAGGTTTGGATGCCTGCATAGGTACATTGCTTCACAGTGTCATCTGAGGCTAGTAGCCTAATATCAGTAGGCTGTTTAGAAGCCTTGCTGTGTAACAACACAAGTACCCTGATTGAGCATACTTGGCTGAGTTTTTCAGAGCAAGGCTATAAGCACCACCAAGTGGCCCAGTCCATGAGTGAGCACACGACATTATGTATAACACTTCGTATTGTGGATGATATGTGTGTGGAAAAAGTAATGAGACCTTAGAGTTGCAGTGCTTGTTTGGTGTGGTTTGGGAGGGGAACAAATGAATATATTATTATTATTATTATTATTATTATTATTATTATTATTATTATTATTATCATTACTATTATCATAACATATATATTATGTTATATTATGCCCTTAGTTTGCAATGTTTCCACATGTAGCTTTATGTCATACTAAGGAACTGAACAATAAACGGCAATGGTGCAATATCATTATGTATTCTTCCATAGCTCAAATAGCACTTGATTTGTGCAATGGTCAACAAAGTGTACACACAGTTGAGCTAGGTCTGTTTCCATGCGGGGAAGCAGTCTGCAAAGGCGAGGCGCATTGCTAATGCTTGCTACTATAGCCACAATCCCATCTGTATTCCAGGCCATATTTTCACAATGGTTATGAGCATTAATTGAATGTATCCATTTTTTATTTTTGGGTGTCTGCTTTATAGGAAATCTGGTTTTTCCCTGTTTCTGCAATGTTGCATATTGTGCAGTCAAGATAAGCTTAGCTAAATGTTTTTTTGGGACGAGGCACATTGCTCAAAACTGAAATTAAAAGAAGACAAATAGGAAAAGATACTAAAACTAAGGAACACATACACAAAATCTGTACAAGCACAGTAGAACTTGACAGTACACATCACAAATTTTTACATGTCAGGATTTGAACCCATACCAATACAGGTTCAGAAACCAAGAAAGGTGCCTTAGTCCTCTTGGCTACCCAAACAGCTTTGCATCAATGAAATGGAAAGTCATTCTTCACACAACCAACTGCATCAGAATGTACACTGCTAACAAACCAACAGCTGTGATTTGCACATTTAATTCTCTTTACTATATTTGGTCATAGAGCAGTTAGTGACCACACAACCTGTCATAATTATGCTTACAAATATACAGCTCTGTTAGTGTTTCTTGATCACTTATCAGTTATCTAACAGATGCAGTGTCTAAGCCATTCTATATCATTGGCCTTAACGTGATAGGATATTAACTGGAAATAATATGATATTCATTTGCCAACAAATGAAGTCCAGGTTGGATGACACAAGCACACATATACTGTTCTTTTGAGAACAGCATAGCTGAGTTACTGTTAGGGCAAGAACAAGGGTACACTTCTCTTTTGGAGGGGCAAGGCTTAGTTATTGTTATGACACAAACATGTCTGAAACTCAATGTGTATCATCACTTTCTAACTTCTGTCTTCAATGATTTACTAGTACTATGGTATGGTGCTAAAGTGAAGTCATCCAGGAACATCAGAATTATTCACGGCTTTTGCTGTGTGAATCTTTCATGCCTGAGGCCTACTAATTACTAATGGACAAATATAAGTATTATAAATGTGTGGTGTCACATGTTAAGGTATTTTCTGTACAAATCCGCCACTATTTTTGTGCTTGCTGTGCAAAGTTAGGAAATAGAAGACTATGCCATAATATTATTAAAGAATACACTCTAGGTTCAGGACTTATCTTGCAGTTGGTGGAGGATCCTGGAGGCTGATGTGCACAACTCACCCATCATGTCCCCAGTTGGTCTTTGAAAAGTACCATACTTTAGTTTCCACCTGGATGGGTTCCCTCGGATGGCTCTGAGTTGAGGACAGCAGAGTTACTAACCAAATATATTTCTGCAAATAACAAAATGGAGACATGACAGCTCTAAAAAAAGCATGTATTATAGTGTTTAGGCATACCAATGGCCAAATATATGGCCATTGGCATGGAAAACTGCTTTCTTTATATAAAAATCAAAATTTTTTTTTGGCCGATCTCGGAGGTTTAAGCATAGGGCAGTGGCACACAAATGGAATTGTGCCGAAAATAAAAAAAAATGTAAAAACTCAATTTTAAAGGAAATCTGCATTTTGACATTATAGTCTATAGCATGCAGAATGAAAACAATACCAGGGAACAGTGGCTGTTAAGGGGAAAGGCTCGTGCAGTAACTATGAACTAAGGCATTGGGGTATGCCAATGAGGGGAAATTCACTGAATCACAAAAATCTTCTAAGTCCCAAACTGCACCTAACCATGTATGTTCTGTAGCATGATGGTATAAATAGCAGGAGCAACAGACATGAAAAGGGGGTGTGTAAGGCATGTTGTAAGCACACTGGAGCCCTAAGGTGCAGAGATAAGCTTAGCTAAGCACAGCTAAGCAAGAGTGTGTGTCTGAGGCTGTATTGACTTATTCCATGAACTGAGGAGCATTTTCCCACCTAGGGGAGGACCATTTCTTACTGCCTGCATAAGCTAAATGGTTTGGGCAGGTCGCACCCAGTCTAAAACAAAAAAATAAAATAACAAAAAAAACATAAATAGCAGGACTGTTTATATTTGGTCACTGGGTTTGCGTGGTGTGCCTCGGGGCTTAAAAGGGGAGGAAATGGGAAGGGGAAAAAGAAAAAAAAGGAAAATAGCAGAATTAAAGCAATCAAGTATAAATAACATAGCTGGCAGGTGGAATGCATCCTAGTCAGCAAATCATACAGGCAGCATCTGCATCACAACAGTATAAAGTATGGAAACACCTTACAGTCTGTTTTTTTTCACACACACTATGCACCATTGGTGTACACATGTGGGGGAATTTTACCTGGAAAATTTTTATGGGCTGCGATTGCTTTGATCCATCAGTAATGGCTAGAGGCTGATGGAGAGGAGGATAATGCTGACAACCACCACAGATCAAGGAGGAGGAGAAGAGTGTTCAGACCCAAGGTAGCCTACCAAGGGCTACATGATCTTGAGATAGTAGAGCACTATGGGGTGGACAGAGACATACTTCAGAATATCATCGAGCTGTGCCAGCCTCAACTCAGACCAAGAAGCAACAGAGGGAAACCCATCCCAGGGAATACAAATGTATGTGTAGCCTCAAGAATTCTAGCTACAGGTACTTTCCAAAGACCTACTGGGGACATCATGGGGGTCTCACAGGCATCTGCATCCAGGGTACTCCACCAGTTCTTGGATGCCATGCTACCACATGCTGGTGAGCACATTTACTTCCCCAACTCCCGTGAGGAGAGGACCAGCAATATGCATCTTTTCCACTGTGTAGCAGAATACCCAGAGGCAGTGGGTGCCATAGACTGCACGCACATCCACATCAAAGCACCACCTGGTGAACAGAGTAGAGTCTACATAAACCACAAGGGATTCCCCTACATCAACTGCCAGGTCATGTGCAATGTCAGGGGCATTCTCATGAATTTGTGCGCTGGCAGCCCTGGAAGCTATCATGACTCCCACATCTGGCATTCGTCACAGCTGTACCAGGCATTTGCCAGTGGGGGCATCCCATATGGCCAGCTGGTGGGGGATGTTGGCTATGCACTGGAGCCGTGGATGATGACACCTATCAGAAATGCACACACACCCACACAAGAACGCCATAATGAGGCACATGCACAAACCAGGATAATTATAGAGAGTGTGTTTGGAATGCTCAAGTCACGGTTCTGCTGTTTTGACATATCTGGTGGAGCCTTGCCGTACTCTCCAGCCACATGTGCACACATGCTCATAGTATGTGCCATGGTACACAATATGATCCTGTGTAAACAGCTGCAGCAGGAACAGCATGAGGAAGGGCCACACAGCCCACCACCATTGCCAAGGTCCCCAGAGGCACAGAGAGACTCACAGGAGGAGGCCACTAAGCCTGGTCCTGTAGGCAGATGGAGGCATGCCCAGTATGCTCAGGCCTTGGCAAAGAGGCAAAGCATAGCACACACACTGACACTGTAGGGACCCCAGGGACTGACATCTCTCTCTGACTCGCACACACAGTAAAATGGATGACACACACATCACATTACCTGTAACTTGCCATGTATAGGCAGTGTACTGTGAGCATCCAACGTAGGCAGCCCTCAAGCACGGTCCTCACAACTACCACAAGCACAAGATTAGTCTTTTTAACAATAAATTAATGGATTAGTATGTTTTGCTAGCATATCTATGGTAATGCTGCATGCATGCAAATGAATGGGGTGGCCTACTGGGACAGCAGCACACAACTGACAGCTATGTGGGACACCAGGAAATGTCTGGCCAAAACTGGCCTACACACAATATGCAGTATTACCCAAGGTAGCAAATCCCACTGCAGTATATATGTGGGGGCAACTAACTGGAGGTCATAGGTCACAGGCATTGATGCCAGGGTGGGGGTCCCATATGCACCCCTCACACCCACACAGCAAGTCAGCACTAGAAAACCACAGATAAATGTCTGATAAAGGCAAACAAATGGTGGCAATGTTGAATTAACCCCCTACAGACTCACACAGTGATAGCACAGCAGGACCTTCAGTTGCAGTAAGGCTATGAAGGGTAAGAAGTCTGAAACTCAAATGTATGCCAGTAAAATCTGACCTGGGTTCTTTACTGATATGTCTCTAGTCCCCAAGACAGGGCACAATAGTATGTTAAATGGAACCAAAATGTAAAGCAAATATCAGCACAGTCTGTGCAAATGTGTACAGTTGACAGGTGTGCCCCCTCCCATATACCCACAAAAATGCAGTAATATGTATGTTTACAGGGAAATAGCAGCATAGCACACATTGGCAGGGGTGTGCCAATACACATGAAAACATGTTACCTGTCCACAATATGCAGGGATCTATGAGCTATGTGTATGTGTGGTTAATACTGTCTGAATCTGGCCAGCACTTTCTCCTGGCAGTCATCTTGCAGTGCCCTAGGTACAGTGCTGCCTTTGACAGGGCCATGTGCAGATAACTGCAGTGCCAACTGTTATGCATGTCAGTGACACTGACTGCTCTGCCACTGACATACCTGGAAGTCTCATATGTGGAATATACTACAAATACAGTATTAGTGACATCTTGATGGATGTGTAGCAGAGGTGCCAAGGCTTTTGTGAATATAAGTGCTTTTTGGTACTGTTGCCAGTAGTCATTCTTAATAATCCTTTTTTCTTGTTTGGTTTTTCATACAACGGATATGCCTGCACAGTTGAATGCACTCTGTACCCACACCCACAACTCCCAACCTCTGACAACAAGATGTCTGGACAAAAGCAGAAATAAAAGTGGAACAAAGGCACAATGATAGGCATGTGCTGTAAATATATCCCTTACATACTGAGATAGTCAGAAGAGTGAGGGGTTTGCAGTAGTGGGAATTGTCTGAAGGTTATGTAGTCTGAAACAATAATGTCCATCATTATTTTGTAACATCACTCTTCAATTATATGTAACTAACTTGCCATAAAAACAGAAATTTATATAGAAAGGATGAAACCTCTAGCCAAACACCTGGACAACCTGCCAAAAAATGTACAGGTGAGAGGTATGCCCACACAAGGATATGACATCTCAGGTTAGAAAGATACCACACAAGCAGGAGATCCCAAGTCAGTATATCACCAGGTTGCTGGACTGTTTACACAGCTGTGTCATTACTAAACTGGCTGTAGCCTCACCTCACAAATGGCCTTGTTGGGCAAGAATTTGCCCTCATAATATTGGTCTTTGCATCATACAACTAGTATTCCTCTGTTAAAGTGCTGTGATGATCTGAGGATGTCCGGCACTAGATAATGACATGATACATTGCAGTTTCAGAATACAGATATGTCAGAAAATGTCTGCTAAAAAATAAGTACAGTGAGAAACGTCCTGTGTACTCCTGAGAGGTATGGCTGTAACAGACAAAACTCTGGACTGGAGTAAACCTATCTCTTGAATAGAGTCCCACTCTAACTATAGAAGGTTACATTGGGCATGCTCCTACATTTACAGAATCACTGGACAAGTTGGAACCCACATCAGAATATATGACTGTATTGTGTATATATGTTTGTGCAAACAGACATTTAGGTACACCTCAACTGTCCCGCCACACACACATCAGACAGGATTATCCTCACCAAGCTTTAGGTGGCCCATATGTGATATATCTGTATCTGTTGCATGAGATACACACACACACACACACACACACACACACACACACACACACACACACACACACATATATGTATTTATAGGCAACAGATAACATATGTTAAGCATACACGCACATAGATGTGGGGAACTGAGAGTCAAAAAGGGATAGAGAGAAAGAGACACGGGGGGACACAGACAGAGTGAGTCACACACACAGATACCCTGAATGGCATACAGTGATGTTCTGCTGTAGGCAGTGGCATACCAGTTGTAAACATTTGCATGTGCCAGCATAAAAGGTGAGCCCCATATCACCTGTGTGTGTGTGTGTGTGTGTGTGTGTGTGTGTGTGTGTGTGTGTGTGTGTGTGTGTGTGTGTGTGTGTGTGTGTGTGTGTCCATAGGTTTAAGTATTAGGAGACTTATCCTACTCAGTACACTTCACATTGCCTTACTTCACAAGATCTCCTGCTGTCATTCACCTTAGAAGTACCATTGGACACTGATCACCCCTATAAGCTATGTAGCACGTGTGATAACTGTGTTACACTGTAGTACAAATAACTAAATAGGTAGGGGTTCTAATCTCCATGCTAGCAAGTGTGTGTGTGTGTGTGTGTGTGTGTGTGTGTGTGTGTGTGTGTGTGTGTGTGTGTGTGTGTGTGTGTGTGTGTGTGTGTGTGTGTGTGTGTGTGTGTGTGTGTGTGTGTGTGTGTGTGTGTGTGTGTGTGTGTGTGTGTGTGTGTGTGTGTGTGTGCGAGAGAGAGAGAGACAGTTGTGTATGCAAGAGTGAGGGGGCGTGTGTTTGTTTGTAGGTGAAACCGTTTTAGGCCATTCCCACCCACAACTCTTCCGAGTGCTCCACTTTATCAGTCCTGCTGATGTCATTCCCCTTATCAGCACCTTTGGCCATTTGTCAGCCCAGTAAGCTCCGTAGCATGTGTGATAACTGCATAACACTGTAGTACAAATCACTAGCAAGACAGGGGTCCTAATCTCAGAACTGGAAAATGAGTGTGTGGCTATATTTGTAAGAAGAAATAGTTTGTCTCCCACCCACTACCCTGCTTTATCACTCCTACTGATGTCATTACCTTATCAGCACCTTTGGCCAGTTGTCAGCCCAGTAAGCTCTGTAGCGTGTGCGATAATTATGTAACACTATAGTACAAATAACTGGATAGGCAGGGGTTCTACTGGCAAATGTGGGTGTAAGTGTGTATGTTTGTAGGAAGAATTATTTTGATATGTTTCCCACCCACTGGCCTATTTTATCAGTCATGTTGATGTCACTCCCTTTATAGGTTCTTAGGTGTGTACTAGACTAATGGCCCTGGAGCCTTTACAAGCCTAGCCTATAGAAGTGCCCTGCCATTGTGACACCTAATGTTAGTTCCCAGTGCCTCTATCAAGTAAAGCCAATGGAGTGATCCCTGGGGCAAACTTTCTATTACCCATCCACTCATCAAGATTTATCTGGAACACGGTCATCTAGATGCTTTGCTTTGCTTGACATGTATGGGAAGTCTATTGCAAGGCATGTACAGTCTCTGGGTGAGGAACCTGTCCCTCTAGCATGTTGTGTCAATTGTGGTAATGAGGTTGAGGTCCCTACGGTGTGTGGTGCAGAGGGATTGGGATGTCTTTAGGTGTGGCATTTCTAAAAGAACTGGGTCGGACATGGCTTTGCAAGTCAAGCAGAGATTGCCTCTAAGTAGGTGATATGAAACAGAGAATAGCTGGAGTCTTTTGAGTCTGTCTGTGTATGACATGTGTCTAATACGTAGGATCATCTTTGTGAGGTATTTCTGTGGCTTCTCCAGCTGTTGCAGGTGTCTTAGTGAGGTGCATGCCAAATGGGCCATGATACTTGATTGGTCTAATGAGGAAAGAGTACACAGAGATGATGACCTCTTTCTTCCTGGATGCAAAACTCTTGGTAATGAGATGTACCACATAGAAGGATTTCCTGACCATGGTGGCAATGTGGTGGTTGAAAGACAGGTTGCTGTCAACCTGTGTCCCCAGATCTCATATAAGGCCTACAGTGTTCAGTGGGCTCCCATCAATGTGGTACTTACTGGTAAATGAGTTTTTACCAAAGGGGCTGATAATGCATTCTGTGGTGTTAAGCTTCAGGCCATGGTTGCTACACCAGTCAGTGGTCTCAGTGAGGCCTTCCTGTAGGATGTCTGCTTCACTTGTGGAGTTAATGATAGCTCCTAGCTTGCAGTTGTCTGTGAACTTGGTCAGCCAGAGTTCCTTTGTGTTGGCCTGGACTCCTGAGAAGTAGATGCTGAATAGGAGAGTACCCAGGAGTGATCCCTGTGGGATTCCACTCATGACTGGTTGGTAGTCTAACTTGGAGATTGCTACCTTCACACTGTGTGTTTTATCTGTGAGCCATTTTGCAACCCCCTAGTGATATATGGGTTGGTAGTCTAACTTGGAGATTGCTACCTTCACACTGTGTGTTTTATCTGTGAGCCATTTTGCAACCCCCTAGTGATATATGGGTTGATGCCTAGTTTGGCGGGTTCATCAATAATTCATGACAGAATAATGTATCAAAAGCCTTGGCTAGATGGATGTAGGCTGTATGCAGTGCATTATCATCATACACAGCTCTGGTGACTGACTCAAAAGAAGCCAACCAGGTTGAACAGGCATGATCTCCCTTTCACAAAGCCAAACTGTGTGGGGTCCAGAGTTAGGAGATTACCTATGTCTTTGTCAATCAGGTCCCTGATGATGTGCTCCATAACTGTACATATCAGACTCATCAGGCAAATGGGCTGATAATTCCCAGAGTCTGTAGTCACTACCCCTTTGTGGAGAGGGATGACTGTAGCAATGTGCCATTTGGGAGGGACAAAGTCTGAGGTGAGGCTGTGACTGAACAGGGCACATATGTGGTGCCAGGTATCTTTGTAGTTCATGTAGAACTCAGCCAGGGATATTTGTGTGTCCCATGGAAGCTGTATTCTTGCCCGTGGACAATGCAAGTTTGACCTGGGACACAGTAATCCTGGGTGCTGGCATTCTGGTGTTCTGACTGTTCCTTGTGAGGGGAGAGAGGGGTAAAGCTCGCACTGAATGTTTTGACAAGAATGTTGGCAATATCTGTTGGCTCAGTATAGGCGGTAGCATTGTGTAGTAACTCAAGGCACTTCTAGGTATTGCCATGCAGGTTCTTGCTATAACTATCAAAAGGTTTGAGATTGTTGTCAGTGTCTGCTGCAATTCTGCCATCATAGCTGGCTTTAGATGATTTCATGAGGGATCTCAAGTTGTTCTTGAGGCTAATAAGGGAGTTTTACCACTCTTGGGACTCCACCTTTTTCTGCAACAGTTTCTTCTTTCTGTTGTACAGGTTACTAATGGCAGGGGACCACTGGTTTAGCCTACAGTATTTGGAGGAGACTGTCATGGTTCTGTTGGGTATGGCTAGTTACATGCATTGATGTACATGTTTGTACAGTGCATTTGTGTATGATTCAGCAGTCATGCAGGTATTTTCCATTGGCATGGGTGCTGTGAAGTTAGCCACCTCTGTTTTTAGGAGTCCAAAGACAGCTTTGGATAAGTTTTTCAAGGTGTTTACCTTTGGGAGAGGGTATGGGTGAGATGTGGATTTCCAAGGTGATTACTTTATGGTTGGATCTGACCAGGTAGGGATTGACTACGGTTGTCAAGAAACGTTCCCATATGTTAGTAATCAACACAGGTCAAGGATGTTGCTTCCTCTACTGGATGTCAGAATGAGCTGGTCCAGGGCATTGGAACTGATGAATTCCAGGAAGTGTTGGGCCAGTGTATTGATGCTTGAGTATCTTTCCCAGTTGATGAAGGGGTAGTTGAAGTCTCCTAGTATGAAAGTATTGAGTTGGACCTTGATAGATTCCAGGGTGTTGAGGAATGTGGATTGAGAGTCTAGGGACATGGATGGGGACCTATAGCAGGCTATGACCTGGATTGCACTATTACCCAATGTCAGTTTTACCTGAAGTATCTGAGATGCATTATGCTGGAATACTAGTCTGGAAGTGTGCATATCCTTTATGAATATGGAGACACCACCACCTTTGGAGCTGTGGTCCATGTTTTGGGGCTGACAGATGTGGAATGAGCTATAGCCTGGTCATTCAGGGGTGCTGTCTGCTGCTGTAAACCAGGTCTCCGTTACAGCAGAAATGTCAATGTTCTCCATTTTGAGGAGTGCTTTGAGTGACTGCATTTCGAGATTTAGATGTGTAGTGTTGAGCAGCATGAGCCTCAGATTGCATTTATGTATAGCTGTTACAGTGGTAATTTGATTTGGAACACCGCCTAAAAAGGTACTATAAGGGTGGCAAGACACTTAGCCAGTACTTGGGAACCCAGGGGTGACAGATGCAGGCCATCTCTGGGAAGCCATCACAGTCTGTCAATCATGTCATTCCAAGCAGACAAATACTGGATCCCATGAGAATGACACCAGACACTTAAGCCAATTGTTAAAGTCAATCATTTGTTGTTTGCACTCGGTATTATTCTAGGTGACAATAGTATACTGCTCAGGGCTACTGTCATACCTGCCTGGCCCACATAATCTGAGAGCTCCACCATGTCTTTTTTCATGTAGTCCAGGGAGGTGTGTCTCAGGTCATTCACACACACATGGACAATGACAGAGTCACACTTGTAGTTGTTGTGTAATGACCTGACTAGGTGTGTTATGTGTTGGATTCTGGCATCAGATAGACAGCTGACTTTTACCTTCTCCATATTCAACCTAGTGAGTGGGACATCTGTGTGTCTCACTATTGAGTCACCTATGATTACTGTATTGGACAAGATGGTTAGCCTTAGGGGATTAGGTTGAGGGGCACACTGTGTAGGTGAGATATGTGTCCTGTGGTTTGTGCTGTGTTGTGGTGGTTGAGTGGGTGTCTGACTTGTGGTCTCTGCTGTTTGGGTAAATGTCTATTGAGTGCCTCTGTGAAGGTGAGTGTGTGTTTTTTGTTTGTATGTCAGAGCTGTGATAGTGGGTGTTCTGGAGGGGTATGTGTTCCATGTGGTGTGGTGCAGATGTTGGCCCTTCTCCTCTTGACCAGCTAGTCCAGTCACCACTGGAGAGTGCATATCTTCCTGTTTGGTGATATAGGGGTATCTCTCACAAGTCTGAGTGTTGGGAGTTTAGAGGAGAGGGTTGTCTGTGTACATGAGACAGTTGCAACAGTGCCTCAGAATGCCCAAGTGCACCAGGTTAATGGGCAAAAGCACAGAGAACTGCACTTTAATCATGCCAGGAGGGGTGGTTATAACTACTAAGTACTGGAGCTAATTCCGTGAGGAACAACTACTGCTGGTGTCTTTCAGGTGTGCTAGAATAATTGATACAATACCTGTTGAAGTGCAAAGCTATTAGGCTATTTGAAGTACAAGAGCGAAAGAACTAGCAAGATCTAGGGGAAAACTGAATGCAGAGTTTTTGGTACCTGTAATAGTTTATCTCAGCTGTGCAGTTATCAGCACCTTTGACCAGTTGTCAGTTTTGTAAGCTTTGTAGTGCATGTGGTAACTGTGTAACACTATAGTACAAATAACTAGATAGGCAGGGGTTCTACTCTCAGATCTGGCATATGTGTGTGTGGGTGAGTATGTTTGTAGGAAGAAGCATTTTGATACATGTCCCACCCACTGCCCTACTTTATCAGACCTGCTGATGTCATTTCCCTTATCAGCACCTTTGGCCAGCAGTCAGCCCAGTAAGCTCTGTAGTGCATGCAATAACTGTGTAACACTATAGTACAAATAGCTAGATAGGCAGGGTTTCTAACCTCAATACTGGCAAGTAAGTGTGTGTGTATGTGTGAATCATATACTGGGTGGCTTAGTCCATTTTGAGTTGTGTGCCACCATGTAAACTTCCCATCACCCTACTTTACTAGGCCTGCAGATGTCATTCACCATAAAAGTACCTTGGGACTAAGTGAAATCATATAAGCTCTGTGGCGCATCTGATAACTGCGTAAGTAGAAATAACTAGATAAATAAGGGTTCTAATCTCAATAGTAGCAACTGTTCGTGTAAGAATCATATACTGTGTGGCTTATACCATTTTGAGTTGTGTACCACCCTGTAAACTTCCCATCACCCTACTTTACTAGGCCTGCTGATGTCATTTACCTTAGAATTACCTTGGGACTAGGTGAAATCATGTAAGCTCCATGGCATGTCTGATAACTGTGTAACGCTGTAGTAACTAGATAGATAGGGATTCTAATCTCAGTACTGGCAAGTGTTTGTGTGAGAATCACATACTGTGTGGGTTATACCAATTTGAGTTGTGTACACCCTGTACACTTCCCATCACATGACTTTACTAGGCCTGTTGAAGTCATTCATCTTAAAATTACCTTGGGACTAGGTGAAATCATGTAAGCTCTGTGGCGCGTCTGATAACTACTTAATACTATAGCAGTAATAGATAGATAGATAGATAGATAGATAGATAGATAGATAGATAGATAGATAGATAGATAGAGGCTCTAATCCCAATACTGGCAACTCTGTGTGCGTGTGTGTGTATTTGGGTGTACCATCCATGCCTGTTTACCACCTCCTGATACCATTACTTTATATAGTGTGGTAATGGCACCTGCCTCACGTGCAGCATGTTAAACCATTGTGCAGGCCATACCAGTCCTCTGTATAGATGTCTATGGAATAACCAGATGTTTGCAACCTATATGTGGTCTGTGTCCTTTAACAATGCCCATGCATGTGATATTGTTGCCAAATTGGCCACACACAGTGTAGTGACACACATGCCAGCATCAGGTATCACACCTGACTGAAACAGTATGCTGATACAACGTCTGCTACCCTATCACTTGTCCAGTCTTGTAGGAGCAATACATGACTCCACTAACTATTTCTGGTGGGTTATCTCACCATCCATGAAAGCATTCAGAACATTACATGTTGTAAGAGGTAGTGTGTTATGTCCCATGCATATAATCTATATGGTGTATGTCATGTGTATGTGGTACTACAATGTGTCATAGTGTATATGTAGGTTTACTAATCTGTCTATTGCCAAATGTGTCTGTGTTATTGTATGCAAATCCCCTGTGTCAGTTCTTACTGTGTGTATGCAAAGGATATACCATTTTGTCTCCCTGTTCCACCCGCTGAGCTCAAGAATACATACCACAAACCTGTCATACACAGTATCATGCATGCCCTCATCAACTGCATCAGGGCTGAGTGAATGGGAAAGAAATGGCAAGGCCAACAGATGTTGACAGGTGAATCTTTTGCAGTTAATCTAATGGCTATGCTTGTGAGGGACATGCTGACAGTACTGCAGTAACCTATTCTGTATGTATGAGCTTATGGTACTACACATTGAGGTGACATGTCTGAAGGCTACTTGTCTGTGACAAGGGGTATGTATGCAAGGTCACACTGTCTGACAACAGTGTCCCTCACACACTGTTGCATGTATACACACCTCGTACATGTACATATAAAGCTGTACCGTGCATATGACATGGTCAGTGTATTCCCAATCTGCCATACTCCCTCTTGGGAATGTCTGCAGGGCCACGGCCTGCAGGCACACAGCACCTGGGACACAAACAGAATACAGCATGTCAGACTACATTCAGTCAGTGGTACTAACAGTACAATAATGCAACCTGGCTAATAAGATATATAACCTGTATGTGTACCCATAACAAAAGCAAGCAGACAGCACCTTACACAGTATTACATAGCTCCACTGTGCTATATTCACCCGGTGCATTAGACCCATATTAGCATGTCCTTGCATCGATGTTATGGATGACAGAGATGTGGCACAGGTATCATCATATGCACAGGATGTGGTGTGGGTTTATCAGAGGCCTAGGCTGTTCCATATGGTTGCATCATCAGTGTGTGTGTGTGTTTGGAGGGGTATCCAGTAGATGGGCTGTGCAGAGGTGCTGTGTGTGTCTGGTGGTGGCCTGCCTGTGATAAAGATGTGTGTGTGTATGTATGCACACAGTTACACCATGTGGCTGCTCTACACAGGGGTATGTTGGACAGCTGTGGACCGTACATGGCAGGGTGTCCAGTTCACCATCTCCGGTCATGGACATGGGAACTGGTCCTGTCATGGGTTTCACTGGCACCATCAGGCCCAAGGCTAGATGCAGTATGCTTCCTAATGGTGACTGCTGTCTGCTGGATCTGTGTCCCTGATGGGACTAGCCAGGACAATGTGCCCATGGCCTGCTCTGGTGTGATGTGGACAGCAACCCCCCTTCAGTAGTGCTGGTGGCACTGCCACTATGGGAGTGTGAAGGTGCATGGCCCTGTAAACTCTGAGCTGTTGTTGATGCTGACCTACATCCACGTGGCCAATGCCCATCTCCAACCACACGCTCTAGCACATGCATGCCATGGTCAAGGATTGCCAAAATCTCACCCCACCGTCTATTCATGACCTCAGCATTTTCACATGTGGCCTCAACAAGGTCATGTATGTCACCATGTAAAACAGGAAGAATTGCATCCACTGCCCTGAGTATTTGTCTGGTGTGGCATTCACTACGTTCCTGTGCATCCATAGCAGCCCAAAATATGCATCTGGTTGCACCTACCATGGCACTTGTGACAGTGGCTTGATAAGCAGCAGTCCTCCTGCAAGCACCCCTGTCCATCTACCTGTGTGAGACCTTGCCTGCACTCTGGCTATGGCCAGTGTCTACACTTACACCTGCTATAGTCACCACACTAGCCTGTTCCATGCCACCACCTGCCAACTCTCGATCATCTGTGATGTGATAGGGTATGTGAGGTGATGGGGTATGTGTGGGCGTTGTCACTGTGTGCAGACATGGTGTGGATAACAGTGGAATGCCAATCAATGGCACAGATTCAGCCCCTGACAACCCCACCTGTACCTCACTACTCCTATCATCATTGTCAGAGTCTACAGAGACAATGACATCAGTTTCCAAGCGGGAGGGACCCCAAACCCCATTGCCACCTGTCAGGGGAAGACAACATATGTACATTAATACCTGCACTTTGAGGTTGGCTGGTACACACATGCACACATGCACACACACACACACACACACACACACACACACACACACACACACACACACACACACACACACACACTTACAGGTGAGGTGGTACAAATCTGTTACACAGACCTCACGTTACCCAAATGGTGACATGCATGACATACGGCCCCCACATCATGCATTGCATCCAGTTTTACTACATGTAACTAAAAATATAAAGCTCTGGGATATGTGAGTAGTGTTAGTAGGTGATGGCCCTTCCCCAGCACAGACTGCACCCATGTACACATCATTGCTGTTCACCTGTATACCACAGTGGCAAGTACTACAGAACATACCTCATAACTGTACAGATCCTCACAGGATGTGTGGATGTCTGGCTCATATGTTTGCTCTTTCTCATAACTCTTTTGTTTGTCTGATACATAACTGGGATGATCTGAGGAGTAATGTCACTAATTAATGACATCCATTTGAGTTTCAGACCTCCAAACCAGCAGTAAATGTATGGTCACACAATTTCTGTTACACCACCAACCTACTAAGCTTACAGTGGATATGATAAGTGTACACAACCCTGTTAATATGCCATGTTCTTGTAATATATAAAATGAGACTGCAATAATGCATTCAAATATATTACCCACCTTTCATGTGACACATGACCTGTGCAATCCAATGGATAAACAAACGAATGTGTTATGTGTAAAATATAATGAATAAAATATGTCCAATATGGTGGTTGCATTAGTGTGTACACCCTTAAAATGATACTTTGTTGAAGCACCTTATAAGTGTCTTCCAGCATTCACTCTTCTTGGAAAGGTGTCTATCAACATGGCACATCTTGACTTTGCATTATTTGGCTACTCTTCCTTGCAAAGGTCCCCCAACTCTGTCAGATTGCAAGGGAAGCTCATGTGCATAGCCCTTGTCAGGTCACACTGGGGTTTTGCTATCGGGTTTAAGTCTAGGCTCTGGATGGGCCTATCCATAACCATGAGTGTGTTCAGGTGAAGCCATTCTTAGGTAACTTTGAATACATGCTACAACATTTTGTCATGTTGAAGGCTGACATCCCCCCCCATCCTCAGCATTCTTACAGATGCTTGATGGATTTAGGCCAGATGTGAGTGTTAGTTTGAACTGGTCAGAATTCCCATCACCATGACTACAGTCCCAGTTCCAGCTTTAGAACAGCATCCCCACAGCAGACCAATGCCACCAGCATGATTCACCATTGGGATGGTGGTCTTCAGGTGAAGAGAGGTGTTGCTTGTGCACCACACATACCTTTTGATATTGTGGCTGTGAGGTTGATCCATAGTCTCATTACACCAATAAACATTTTCATACATGCCTTTGGAAGACTTTATGTGCTGTATTGCAAGTCGTATCCACCCCTGGATGTTATTTGGTGTGGGGAAATGCTTCCATCATCTGACCCTACCCCACTGGCCAAACTTATGCAGAATATGGGAGATTATTCTCACATGTAGTACACAACACCAGTACTTGCAAGAGATTCCTGCAAATGCCTCAGTGTTGATGTATGTCTCTTGGCAGCATCCCTGACCAGGTCTGGACATGTTTTTTCATTAGTTTTGGAGGGACATCAGGTTCTTTTCAACAGCACTGTGGCCCATATTCAATCCACCTTTTGATGACTGTCTCCACTGTGTTCCATGGTGTATGCAATGATGTGGTAATGTTGTACCCTACTCTTGAGTGATACCATTCTAATATGAGATCCCTTTCCTGCTTCATAAGCTGTCTGCAAGCCATGGCTGTTGCTGGCAACTAAGCAAATGTCATGAATATTGTACTTGGGCAACAGATTGTTATTTGGTGTTACTCAGAGTGCCTTTACTTGATGTCAGGTGTGTACCCAAGCAGACTGAATGCTGTCAGTAAATCACAAGCTGCTGCAATAAAATATTATTTGAAGGGTGTGCACACATATACATCCAGCTTATTGTAGGGTTTGTATACTCCATATTTGGTGCCCGACAGATTGGTTGGTTTACAAGTGAATTGTTCACATTATTACATATTATCATTGCTGGAACCTGTGTCTAACAGAGCTCTTTTCAAACTATCTGGAAATATACAGAGCTAAGTATATTTTTTGGTTCTTCAGAATTGTGTACTGCAAATTGTTGCTGACCTAATTTTATTCAGAGCTGTGCACTGTTATTTTTGATTCACTGTATAGTTTTTCAGATCTCTGATTAAAGTGTTTTGTCCCACCGCCCCCTATTTTCTGCTGTGTCTTAAGTTGGTATAACTGTTTTTTATAGCTTGTGTCATCTAACTATCTGAAGGATTACTTGCATAATAATAGACCCTGTTAGTTAACAGCCTGCATATCATTGCTGGAAATGTGTCTAACAGAGATCTTTTCAAACTATCAGGAAATACACAGAGCTAAGTATATATTTTTTGGTTCTTCAGAATTGTGTATTGTAAATTGTTGCTGGACTAATTTTATTCAGAGTTGTGCACTGCTATTTTTGATTCACTGTATAGTTTTTCAGATCTCTGCTGAAAGTGCTTTGTCCCACCCACCCTCAATATTTCCAGTTTATTTTTTAAATTTGGTGGCTTTTGCAGTTGCCCACCCCACTGTAGATTTAATCTGGGACACTCCCCCCAATCCCATCTCTTTACCACATTCTACCTAATACACTCCTTCTGCACTTGTTTTTAGTCATTTTTAATTTCATTGCATTTTTTAAACTGTGTTTGGTCTAATATTGCTACATACTCAAGTGTGCTAGCTTGCACTGCATTTGAATTGTTTTTACTGCTGTTTTAGCTACTTTTCTGTAAAAAAAATGTAAGCCTGCTTCCTACCTTTCCTGTAACTAGTGTAGTCCAGATACAGATTTGCTGTATCCAGGACTGTATGTAAGCCTCTGAGCCCCCAAGCCTTTCTGTGTTGGAAGGAAGCCTTCTAGCTTGTCAGTGGGAGTGGTAAGCACTAGGTAACCTGTCTACCACATAAGGAGTGGTTCTGGCCCAGATATTGTAGTTATTGGCTATCTGGGCAATCTTTTCCATCTCTCTCAACTTTCTGATTTGAAAGCCCACATTTGCACTTGTATCTTTCCTGTAACTAGCCTAGTGCAGATACAGATTCTTAGTTTTAGCACTTGAATTTGCTTATTCGTGCTCAGCACTTGTTCAGAACTTGTTGTAAGCACTAAATAAGCTACTAATTACTATAGCACTCAACCTTCCTCATTACCTAGAGGAAAACAGTACTTGCACTTACTTTCCTCACTTGCTTAGAGAAAAAGAGCTGTTGTACTCACTTTCCTCACTTATCTAGACGAAAATAGTTTTTTATTCAGGCATGTCCAAGGGTCAGCTCCCAGTATTCTCTCCTGTCTATCTGATGAATCTGGACATCTTGGGGCAATGTAGAAATTGCCTCATCTACACAGACAACCCTCTCCTCCTACCACCCAATGCTATAACCTGTGAGAGATGCACTTATCTAGCCAAATTGGAGGTAAAGCTCTCTCCAACCAAGACTAAACTTGGTATTCAAGAGGAGAAGGTAGACACTTGCACCACACCACACTTATCACATAGTCTCACTAAATCTACACCACCAAAAACCACACATAGAAACACAAAAACATTCACAGAGACTCTCAATAATAATCTATCCAAGCAACAGAGACCTCCAAAGCAGAAACACAAGCAACTTCCATCCCCAACACAACCCAAATGACACATAGCCCACAAACTCAGTGTGCCACTCAACCACAGCCAATAAGGCAAAACAATGTATCCAACACACTAGTCATAGGTGAATCTATAGTCAGGCACACTGATGTCCCACTCACCAGGCTAAACAAGGAGAAGGTTACTGTCAGCTGCCTGTTGGGTGCTAGGATCCACCACATAACCCACGCACTCAGGTCACTGCACAACAAGTACAAATATGACTCTGTCATTATCCATGTTGGTGTGAACGACCTGAGATGTACCTCCCTGGACTACATGAAAAGAAACATGGAAGAGCTATCTGATCTTGTAGCCCAGGCAGGTATGACCCTAGCTCTGAGTAGCATTCTGCCATCACCAAGAATGATAACGCAGTACAAGGACAAAATGATTCTGGTGCCATTCTATTGGGATCCAGTATCTGTCTGCTTGGGATGACATGATTGACAGACCTCAGAGTAGGCAATATGCTATGGAGTAAAGCTGGAGTTTTTTGAGGCGGTCAGTGCAGAGCATTTGTTTGAGGCCAGTAATCCTCTTTGTGAGGTACTTCTGTGGCCTTTCCAGTTGCTGCAGATGTTTTGTGAGGTACATTCCAAAAGGGGTGTTGTACTCTATAATGGATCTAATGAGTGTTGAGTAGAAGGGAACAATGACCTCATTTTTCCTGGATGAGAACCCTTTTATGATGAGGTGTGCCATGTAGAAGGACTTCCTGACTACTGTGGCGATGTGACTATCAAAGGAGAGACTACTATCCCCCTGGGTCCCAAGGTCTGTTATCACACATTCGGTGTTAAGTAGATTGCTGCCTATGTGGTAGTTCATGAGTACAGAGTTTTTACCAAAGGGGATGACACTGCACTTTTTGGCATTGAGCTTGAGACCATGGCTCTGACACCAGGCATCTGTCTCAGCGAGGCCCTTCTGTAGGATGTCCACATCATTTGGGGAATTGACTATGGCTCCTAGTTTGCAGTCATCTGCGAACTTCATTAGCCAGAGGCCTTCTGTGTTAGCCTGTACTTCAGAGAAGTAGATACCAAACAGGAGAGGTCCCAGGACGGAACCCTGTGGTACTCCACTTGTCACTGGTTTGAGGTCAGATTTAGAGTCTGCAACTTTTACAGTGTGGGTTCTGTCAGTGAGCCAGTTGGCAACCCATCTTGTGATGTAGGGATTTATACCTAGTTTAATGAGTTTAGCTATAATTTCAGAATGGGGGATGATGTTGAAAGCCTTGGCGAGGTCAAGATAGGCTGTGTGAACCACCTTACCTTCATCTACGGCTTTGGTGACTGCCTCAAAGAACTCAATCAGGTTCAGGAGACATGATATGCCTTTCACAAAACTGAACTGGGTGGGATCCAGAGTTTGGAGGTTACCAATATCTTTGTTTATGAATTCCATGATGATACATTCCATGGCCTTGCAGACCAGGCTCATCAAGCTAATAGGTTGATAGTTCCCGGGATCAGTGGTGGCTCCCCCTTTGTGGAATGGGATAACTGTTGCTGTGCACCATTCAGTGGGCACAAAGCCTGATGCGAGGCTATTATTGAACATGGTGCTTAAGTGGGGAGCCAGTTCCTACTGAAGTTTGTGTAAAACGCAGCCTGGGATATTGTCTGGTCCCATGAATGCTGTGTTTTTTGCTTTAGAGAGTGCAGCTTTTACCTGCATAGTTGTGATTACAGGGACTCTGCATTCTTCCTGTATAGATATGGGCCCTTTAGGGGGTGGGGGGTAAAGTTAGCACTGAACCTATCTGCCAGGATGTTGGCAATATCAGTTGGTTCTGTAATTTTTGTGCCTTTGTACTGTAACTCAGAGCAGATCTGGGTGTTGCCATTGAGATTCTTGACATAGCTATAGAATGCTTTGTGGTTGTTATGCAACAGTATTATATACAGAATCTGCAAATATAAATTGAATACCATTAGACACCATTCACAACCACACCATACCCCTGTAGTCTATCAGCACAGTATCAGCTTGCATTGTACACTTGGTCCTGATGTGTTATATTCCCCCCTCATTGGGGGGAATATGACACATCAGCACAGTATCAGCTTGCATTGCACTCTTGGTCCTGATGTGTCATATTCTCCCAATGAGGGCCAGTTAATTGCATAATCTTCTATTCCTCATTCGAGTCTGTGTAGAGGGATGACATTGGCCATCTTCCATGTGGATAGGGTGTGAATGTTGCCAAGGCTTGGTGTGACTACAGTGTGTAATGGAGCTGGGAACACATGCCTGAGTTCATGTAGGATGCGGGCATGGATGTTATCATGTCCCATGGATACTTACGTTTGTTTCCTTTCAGAAAGCAATATGTACCTGCTCACTAGTGATGAGGGGAGGGGTGCTGGTGCTGTGCATATCCACCTATAGTGATGCTGAGCCAGGGGGTTGATTTTTGCCCTAACTCTATCTGCAGCAGGTTGGCTACAACTATGTTGTGTGTATGTGGTCTAATTGACTACCATTACAGGTTGGATTGGTTTGTTGCCTCTGAGATTGCAGGCATATGAGAAAATGGCTTTGTGATTGGCCTTGGTGGATGTGTCCAATTTGTACTCATAGTTAGCCTTATAGTAATCCACCTGTGACCTTATATGCTTATTCAGACAATGCTAACTTGATGCCAGGTTGGTACCTGCTCCTACTTTCCCCTGTACAGCAAATATAGGGACCAAGTCTGTGGTTGGTGTATTGCTGCTGTCCATCAAAGGGGATTACTCTACTGTGGTGGATGCAGGTTTTAAAGTAAGGTATTGCTGAGTCCATACAGCTATGTAGGTGTTCATATAGCTGTTTGCAGTAGGCATGGACACAAAGTCATAACACAGTTGCACACCTCTCCAATTTCAAACTGACAACCATGCTTATTGTAGTACCCATGACTGTGTCAGGGCAATGCAATGACCAGTAGCTGTAGAAATGTCACTCTGTTGGATGCACGGTAACTAAGATTACACACGTGTACAAAATGTACAAATTATTTAACTGACATTTTGCATCCCATGTCTGTTGTTATGTGGCAGCCAGATACACCTACTCATACTGACATGTGCACAGGTAATACCTGATATACATTTCTGTTCTATGTCAGTATGGCACACTGTATTCAACCTCTTGCTGCTCAGTCATCCCTCTCAACCCGTTATAGCAGGACATCTGTAGAACACCACACATACATGGGGGCATTAGGACAAAATTAGTGACACTGTCTTAATATTGCTGTAACACACAAGTCATTTGATAGCACAGTATCCTTTGCATTGATAGGCATACCCTGGAGGATGTACAACACTCATATGGCAGGAAGATCGGAGAAAGGCTAGGAGTGTGTTAGTGAGGGCAAGAAATTTTAATGTTGGCAGTATGACTGGTATAGGGACAGATCTAGCTGATATGATGGCCAGTGGAAGGTTGATATATTGTGTGTGCAACAGACCAGATGGAAGTGGACTACGGCTAGGTGTATCAGAGGCAGATCACAATTGTACTATCATGGTGTGGATGCATGGAGAAAGGGGAGTAGGGGTTATCCTGAAGGAACAGTACGCCAAGAGTGTTTTTGGAGGATGAAATAAGTGTCTGATAGAGTGATGTTTATGAAACTGGAAACTGATGGTGTAATGATGACTGTTGTTAGTGCATATGCTATGCAAGTTGGTTGTGCGATGGATGAGAAATAGAAATGTGAATTCAGTAGGATGACATGGTGATAACTGTACCCAAGGGTGACAGAGTGGAGATTGCAGCGATTTCAATGGGGCATGCTGTTGAAGGGAACAGAGGGGATGAGGAAGGGATGGGTATGTATGGTGTTAAGCAAAGGAATGCAGACGGTGAGATGGTAGTGGATTTTGCAAAAAGGATGGAAATGGCTGTGGTGAATACATACTATAACATGAGGGAGGAGCACAGGGTGACATACAAGAGTGAAGGAAGATACACACAGGTGGAATATATCCAATGTAGGAGGACCAGTTTGAAGGAGATTGGAGACTGTTAAGTGGTGACAGGGGAAAGTGTAATTAGGCAGCATTGAATGTTGGTCTGTAAGATGACATTGGTGATCAAGAAGAGGAGAAGTGTGGGGGCAGTGCCAAGGATCAAATGGTGGGAACTGGAAAAGGATGGTTGTGAGGTGGAGTTCAGGGAACAATTAAGACAGGCACTGGGTAGCAGTGAAGATTTACCAAATATCTGGGTGAGTACAGCAGAGCTAGTAAGGGAGATGGCTTAAAAGGTGCTTGGTGTGGCATGTGGATGGAGGAAGGAGTAAAAGAAGACTTGGTGGTGAACTGAGGAAGTACAGAATAATATACAGAGAAAGAAGTTGGGGAAGAAGGAGTGGGATTGTCAGAGAGATGAGGAAAGTAGACAGGAGTATAAGGAGATGAGGTGCATGGCAAAGCGGGAGGTGGCAAAGGCTAAGTATGAGGCATGTGAAGAGTTGTATAACAAATTGGACACTAAGGAGGGATGAAAGGACTTGTACCAATTGGCTAGACAGAGGTACTGAGCAAGGAAAGATGTGCAGCAGATAAGAGTGATAAAGGATAATGAGGGAAATGTACTCACAAGTGAGTGGAGTGTGTTGAGCAGATGGACAGAGTACTTTGAGAGGCAGATGAATGAAGAGAATGAGAGAGAGAGAAGGTTGGATGATGTGGGTATGGTGAATCAGAAAGTGCAATGGCTTACCAAGGAGGAAGTAAGGATAGCTATGAAGAGGATGAATACTGGAAAGCCTGTTGGTCCACATGACATACCTGTGGAAGCCTGAAGGTGTTTAGGGGAAATGGCATGGGTGTTTTTAATCAGATTGTTTAATGATATATTGTAAAGTGAGAGGTTGCATGAGTAGTAGAGAGAAAGTATTCAGGTACTGTTTTAAGAACAGTGTTGATGTGCAGAGCTGTAGTAACTACAGAGGGATAACATTGATCAGTCACAGCATGAAGTTATGGGAAAGAGCAGTGGCAGCTAGGTTAAGCAGGGAGGTAATGAGTTGTGGTCAGCAGTATGGTGTCATGCCAAGAAAGAGCATTACAGATGCGATGTTTGCTCTGAGAATGTTGATGGAGAAGTACAGAGGAGGTCAAGAGTTGCTTTGTGTCTTTCTGGACTTAGAGAAACCATATGACAGGGTGCCTAGAGAGGAGTTGTGGCATTGTATGAGGAAGTTATGAGTGGCAGAGATATATGTAAGAGTGGTACATGTTATGTACAAGGGTGGTGTGACAGTGGTGAAGTCTGGCATGGGAGTTATGGATGCATTTAAGGTAGAGGTGGGTTGACATCAGGGATCAGCTGTGAGCCCTTTCTTATTTGCAGTGGTGATGGACAGGTTGACAGACAAGATCATACAGGAGTCCCTGTTGACTATGATGTTTGGAGATGACATTTTGAACTGTAATGAGAATAGGGAACAAATTTAGGAGAACCTAGAGAGATGGGGATATGCTCTAGAGAGGAGAGGAATGAAGGTCAGCAGGACTATGACAGAATATCTGTGTGTGAATGAGAGGGAGGATAGCGGAATGTTGAGGATGTAAGGAGTAGAGTTGGCAAAGGTGGATGTGTTGAAATGATTGGGATCAACATTTCAGTGTAATGACGACTGTGGAGGACAGGTAAAGAAGAGAGTACAGGCAGGATGGAGAGGGTGGAGAAGAGTGTCAGGAGTAATAAGTGACAGACGAGTACCATTAAAAGTGAAAGGGAAGGTCTACAAGAGTGTAGTGAGACAGCCATGTTATATGGGCTGGAACCAGTGGCATTGACAAAAAGGCAGGAGTCAGAGCTGGATGTGGCAGAGTTACAGGTGTTAGGATTTGCACTGGGTGTGACAAGGGTGCACAGGATTAACAATGTGTATATGAGAGGGTCAGCCCATTTTGGATGGTTTTGAGACAAAGCTGGAGAGACAAGATTACATCAGTTTGGACATGTGGTGAGGAGGGATGCTGAGTATATTGAGAAAAGGATGGTAAGGATGTAGCTGCCAGGTAAGAGGAAAAGAGGAAGGCCTCAGATAAGGTTCTGGAAGTGGTGAGAGAGGACATGTAGGTGGTTGGTATGACAGAGCAAGATGCAGAGGACAGGCAGAAATTGAAAAAGATGATCCACTGTGCTGACCCCTAACGGGAATAGCCAGAGGAAAAAGAATGAGATGCTGTAATGTCAGTCTTCACAGAGTTGCCAAGGATTTGCCAGACATAACATAACTCTATGAGTAAATGACTACAAATATGAGGTACACATATGGTCAGTGTGCATAACACTGAACAGTTTCATGGTATGAGCTCAGTATATCACATGCAGTTCAACACACACATCTGCAAAAGTACTTTACTATGCAAATGCCATGTATAGGTCTCTCACATTTCTGAGACAAACAAGTATATCATAGTTGTATTCATAAGTGAGATATGGATATGTATGACATTGCAGTAGCTGGTCTAGCATTGTCACAGTCAGTATTATTCCACACACACTCCAGTAGTAGTCATATGTGAGCCATCCTTTCCTGGAATGACTCAGGAGCCTAACCTATGATTTATGTCACTGCAGACAGACCCAGATGCAATGGCCATCAGTTCTGATCAGCAATATATCAGTACAGAAAGTTTTGTTGAGACAAATATGCTAAACTTCCTATTTCCCATTCTTACATACACCCTACTACATTCCATTACATGCTTACTTTTTTGGCATACCTGTTTTTTTCCAAGTGTAGGTGGTTACATCCTGCTGTATTTTTCACTGTTTCTATCTCTCTTACTCTCTCTCATGGATTTAGGATGTACATCTGTTTTGCATAGCCAGCAACTTGCCTTTTGTAGGTAATGCTCATGAGCAGCTGATGCCCTGTGCACCAATTGGTGTCCCCCACTTGCAAATTGCTTGCAGAACAGCTGTGTTGTTATTCATATAGCCAATGGCATGGCAACACACTCCTATAATTGAGTACTTCATGAGAGCGTTGGCCCTTTTCCTTGCCAGTGAGGGGGACTTCATGAACAACAGCATCACAGAGGGTATTTGGAAATACCTCTTACAACCAAAATTGTGGAGACAGGCCAGCAAAATGCCGGAGACTGTTCCAGACATAGGGACAGAATGTAAGTATTCCTGTTATACATTTGGATTAATGCTAGTCTAACAAGGTTTGTGTGGACATGGAGTTTCTGTGTGATTTTAACTCTGACAGTGTTATGTGTTTGATATAACTCTTAACTATAGGGCTATCCACAGAATGGCCAGAGTTTGGACACCTATGTTTGGTGTGTTCCTCAGACATTTTTTGTTTTTGGAAAATCAGTAGCATACTATGTGGATTGCAGTCAGTAACTGCTAACATCCATTTACATTTCTGACTTCATATCCCTCAATTAAGACATGTTATAACTAACCCTGTTACACCAGCAACTTTCTCAGTTTATAAAAGCAATATTTCAAATATGCCCCTGTTTTGGGGCCTCTGTCCCACAATTATGTCAGGCTTTGTCCAGATGTCATGCAGTAAGAGGTTGATAGGTATTGTATATGATTATTTAGTTCCTACATTTCTGATATCATTCCAGTAATGTATCAGACTGCCAGACATGTTATTTAGAAGAGGTCTTATATATGAAAGGAAAGCCTGGACATTCAGTGGGACTATCTACAGTTGAGAGGTCTGTGTATTTCTTGCAATTGTTGATAGACTGTCAGGGTTGTGTATCAGTGTAGTGTGACAATGTTATTTGGCCTGTGTTGCGGGTGGATGTATGTGTTATGGCTCCTTTTCTATCTGCCTTTGCATGCTGCTCCTGTTTTTGGTGGTCTATCTGCTGTATATATATATATATATATATATATATATATATATATATATAGGCAGACTGAGACATGTTCCATACCACAGTTAAGCATCATTGTACACTGTGAATTGGGCCAGTATATGTAGGGTGATGGTGTGAGTGGCAAACATGTTGAGATGTTTTTGTTCACACAGTCCTTATAATGTACTGTTCCTTTGGCTTACCGGTATGTCACTGTGACTGTGGTGGAATTGGTTGTGGGGATGCACTTTCACACTGGTGTCTATTTTTCAGTGCTTTTACATCACAGTAGTGCCTGATATATTTTCCAATACATGTGTAATTCCTCATAGCAGATTTGGGATAGTGTTGTATCAGTCTGACTGTAGTTTGGACAGTGCTTAGTAACTTACTTAGCAGCTGAGTGTAGTTTCTCTAATGTGATGCTATGTCCAGATATTTGTAGGATGTACTGTTTCCTCGCCCTCATAAGTGTAGTGTATTTCTGACACATCAGTGGGATGATGTGAGGATTTCAGTCTCTAACTAGTGAGAAGTAATTGCATGTTTGACTTGCACTATGTCAGTCAATATATGGACAGACATGAGGGTGTTACTGCAGCAACTGTATCAGTTTATCTACTCCAATATTTCAGATATGTCCATATTTTCATGTCTTTCTCCCCAACCCCACTTTGTCAGGCTTGGTCCAGATTCATTGCACTAAGAGGTTTTGAGCCTACAGTAAATGATGACATACATTTCAGTTTCAGAACTTGTATCCTTTTGAACATGTATGCTGAAACAAACCCTGTCACTCTGCCAACATTCTACATTTATAAGAGCGATATTTAAAATACGTCCATAATTTGGGCCCATTATCCCCACATTTGGACAGCCTTTGGACAGATTTCTTGCACTAAGAGGTTGAGAGGTATGGTTGTGAGGTATGACTCCACTACATGTTATGTTACTTTATATATACATATATTTAGTTTTATATATATATATATATATATATATATATATATATATATATATATATATATACATATATATATATATATATATATATATATATATATATATATATATATATATATATATATATATATGTGTGTGTGTGTGTGTATATATATGTATTTATTTTATGTGCATATCTCTGTTTAATTATGTATATATTTTTTCCATATATATGCATCTCCATACATATATACATATGTATATGTATAAATACAAAACCTGACTGATTCTATGGAATCTTTTCCCTACTGTTGAATGACTCTACTGCATGATATGTTTAAAAAGCATCAACAATCCTTACAATTCAAATGGTGTAGTGGTACATTTCTCTGAGTGTGGTTTACAGGGCTCTGGGTTCAAGACTTAGCAGCACAGATAATTTTGTTGCTAGGCAAAACAGTGGCTGGTGGAAACAGAGTGATTAAAGCAGCTTAAACAGTTGTAAGCTGGTTTGCGTGATGCTAAGCAATGAAAACACACAGGTAAATGCACATATGCTTATTCTGTGTTGGGTTCACTTCGTGATGTTTACCAGTGCACAAATCTGCTTAATTGAGCTACCTGCTGCTTAGCATTCACGTTTGAACAATGCTTAAACCTGCTAAGCATAGCTGAGCATTGCTATCCATTGCTCACAGCTAATTCTTATAACATATCTTTCATATATATTTCTATGTATATTACATTATATTATTATTATAATAATATATTATATCCTTATAATATTATTATAATATCATATTATATATATATATATATATATATATATATATATAATATATCTCTTATAAAATATAAAATGTGCTTCTATTACAGTAGCAAGGGGTGTAACAATACTGTATGGGACACATGTTTACATGGTTGGTTTCACATGTTATATGCACTCACACTTCCATTTTACTCCAGCTATACTACCCTGGGTGACAAAAATAACTTACCACATATTTTAATTTAAAAATATTACTTTAACACTGCTTTCCCATGTAAAATTGGATTACCTGTTGAAGTACTCAAACTGTATATGCCTGCATGCAAAGCTAGGACTCTGACCACTACACTACCTTGGTTTGGGGATTTCATCTGTATATTTTTATCTCCTATTGCATATTAATGTATATTAATTTCCCTCTGTGCAGATGGGATGATACTGGTGCTAAGGCTGTTGTTGACTACACTGCAGAATGGGTCTGAGAGCCCATGCCTGTGTTCATGTAGGATGCAGCCAGGAATGGTATCAGGCCTATGGAGACCTCTGCGTGTTGCCTTTAAGAAGGCATTACAAACCTGCTTCCTGATCATAAGGGGAGGGGCAGGTGCTTTACATGCACATGTGTACCTATGGGGGGACAGGGGGCGTGATGTTTACACTTCACCTGTTGCAGCCAGTTGCCTATATCTATGGCATATGTGTATGTTGTGTTATTGACCACCACTAAAGAGAAGATATGTGTGTTGCCTCTGGAATTGTGGACATGTGTCTGGAAGGCCTACTGATTGGCCTTGGTGGATGTATCCATTTTGCACTCAAAGACAGCCTTAGTGTACATCACCTGTGATGTGCAGAACAAGGTGACATGGCTGCCACTGAAGCACCTCTTCCTTCTTGGCCCATCCTGCGATTATTTCCACCTATGATGGTAGTTGTGTATTGCTGCTGTCCACCACAGGTGTTCAGCCTACCTTGAGGGGGTTGATGTTGTCCTGTCAGATATTGCTGTGGCCATACAGCTATGTAGGTGCCCACATAGTATTGTGGTGTGGGACTGGACACTGCTTCTAGTTCCAACATACGGGACTTCCCTCATGTGGGCCTTGCCCCTTTTCCTTGCCTGTGCAGAGGACATTACGGAGGTGTTGGGGCTACAGCTTCACAGACAGTAGGTGGGAATACCTCACAGGACATGTGGAGACAGCCCAACAACATGTGGGACATAGCTACAGAATTTGGTACAGATTGTATGACATTAGTGCTGTTATATACATGGAGGGTTTGTCTGGCCATGCATTTACTGAGTGACTTGACATCTGACAGTGATATGCCTCTGACATACCTCTCAACTGGCATGTTGTCCACAGAGTAGCCAGAGATTTGCCTGTTATGTTTGGTCAGTTCATTGAACAGCATCTGTTTTTGTGGTGTCAGTAGAATAATGTGAGGATTGCAGTCAGTAACAGTTGATATCCGTTGGTGTTCCAGACATCATATCCTTCAGGGATGTTATGTTTCAGCAACACATGTAACATCAGCTACTGTTCCAGTTTGTAACACCATTATGTGTGATATGTCCCTCTTTCTGGCACCCTGTCCCCCAAGTATGTCATGCATTGTCCAGATTTTCTGCACTACGAGGTGCAGAGGAATTACGCGTAAAAAACAAAAAACACTGCAACCCAGAATAAAAACGTGGCAACCTTGCTGAAAGCTACAATCCTTTATTACATGAAGCGCTTTTCGTTCAGTAACAGTCCTTGAACTTCATCAGATCTGGAAAACTCTTGGCCGTGGTATGTGGCAGTGGCCAGGATTATGGTTCCACACCCTGGAAATTCTGTGGAAACTGTACATATGACAGTTATGTATGTCTGGCCATTGTGAACAGACTGCCAATATTGTGTAGCAGTGTTGTGTGTAGATGTTTATTGGGCTGGGTAGGGAGAGTAGCAGATGTGAGTGCCATACATCTTTTACCTATTTGACTGTGCAGGCTGCTATGGCTGCTAGTGGTCTATCGGGTCTATATGTTTGTAGGGAAAGACTGTGAAATGTCCTGTAATGCCTCAGGAATGCCAGTACACTGTGATTTTGGCCAGTATATGTCAGTGTAGTGTGTGACTGGCAATCAGGATATGTTTGTTCAGACAGTCATTGTACTCTGGAGTTCATTTTGGGTACTGGTATGTTGCTGTGACTGTGGTGCAAATGTTTTTGGGTGCACATTTTTGCACCACTATCTGCTTTTCACTGCAGTGCCATCCCTGTAGTGCATGCTATATTTGAATGTACATGGGTAATTGCCCAGAGCTGATGTAGGGCAGTGTCGTGTTGGTCTTAATGTGCTTCATAAGGTACTGGGTGACATATTTGGCAGCTGTCAGGGGATTTACATTCTGTTACAAAACTGTGGTCATACTTCTATACTGTCCAGAGGTCTAGACACTGTCCAGATGCATTGCACATATGTTTGGGCTGTTCCCTACACAGTTGTTGTCCTTGGCTAAGCAGTAGAATACTCTGGGGAATGCAGTCAGTACATGCTAACATCCATTGGTGTTACTGACTTAATATCCCTCAGAAAAGATATGTGACAACAAACCCAGTAACACCAGCAGCTGTCTAAATGTATAACAGCAATATGTCCAATATACCCCTGTGTTTGGGCCTCTGTACCACTATTATGTCAGGCTTTGTCCTGATGTCATGGACTAAGAGGTTCAGAGGTATGTAGTATCATTATTTATTGCCCTCATTCCTGCTACCATCCCAGTGATGTCATAGAACCCCAGACATGTAACAAGGAAGCGGCCATAGATATGAGTCCTGTGCCTATACATTCTGTGGGAAACTGTACATTTGCATTGAAGTATTAAACCATCGAACCCTAATAAAATAATTATTAAAACAAACAAAAAAAAACTAAAGCTATGTTAAGCGAGCTTAACATAGCGAGACAGCTTTAAAAAAAAGCAATGGAGAAAGGAAGATCTCCATTGCTTTTTTTTAAGACAGCTTTCTATGTTAAACTTGTTTAACATAGCGAGATGACAGCAACGGAGCTCTTGCGTTCTCCGTTGCTGTCCAACAAAAAAAAAAAAAGACATACTAATGGAAAAAGTCAGAGCGACCGGACCTTTTTCCATTAGTATAAGTCTGATTTACAATGGGCATGCTGACCAATCAGCATGCACGTTTTGGAATATTAATGGAGAGTTGTATAATCAGTATTATTTGATCGAGCATATGCACAATATATTAACATTGTACAGATTACTTGGAGCAATCTTCAGTCATAGTTTGTAACTGTTAAAAAAAGTATACTTAATATAACAATAAAAATAAATTATTTATATTGTCCTATTTTATTGTATGTCAGATATGATGACATTAATTATCCTTTTTTCCTCCATCCCAACCTTTATCTCTCTTTTTTAGGAGTTTTATTTGTGTGGTCACAACATTTTGATGTCATCCATTTCTGGCATCTTACAAATGATTTACAGCACAGGGAGATAAGCTAACTACTGCGGTTCAGCCTGACCCATTACACCAGCTCCTGCACTGAGGTCCAGTACATCTGGGGCCCAAACTGACAGTACTGCTTCTTCTGCTCCTGCACAACCTGGACCCTCCACATCAGGTATTATTAGTTCTGCAGCTGGTGCAGTGGTACCTCTGTGAATAGTGGCAGAAATGGGGATTTTGTCATCCCCACATAGATACAGGGATGCTGTCTATTATGATACATAAAAAAGATATCAAGCACTCCAACAGCCAGTGGAGTAAGATGACAGTGACAACAGTTATGCCGGTGAGAACTAGATTCTCACTGTCCTCATGTTTGATGGATATGGGCATATGATGTCCACTCCCTTTCCCCAATCATGGTGTCCCTCAACCTGTTTTGTCCCACACTGTCCCTGTGTCTTGTCTTGCTTGTTCTGTTTATCTGAATCTGCTTCCTCCCCTACCCTACTTACCTGACCCAGAAATACCTACGTCCTTTACCCAACATTCTTCTCTTACCAAAGTAAAAAAAAATTGGGCACCTGTCCCCAAATAATATCGTCCCATACATAGCTCTCCACTTCTCACATGTGTCTTCTCAACACATTTGATGCGGTCCAACTGGCTATACAACATGATTGCATTACTTTCACCCCTGTTTGTTGATGTGACAGTCCAAATTCAGCTAATATTTTACATATGTTTTTTTTTTGCACTGTTGAAGAAGTGGATAGCTATGATTCTTTCCTGTCTTCCTCCTGCATATGCCTATATTGCTTTCCCTTTGTTCTTCCCCCTGCTTGCCTACATTTCACCACTTTCCTATCTACCCAATTTTAACACCTTTAATCTGGTCAAAAAGATCAAATACCACACGCATAAGTAAAAACAACCCAACGAAGCCCTTCAGTTTTTGTTCTTTGTGTTTGTGTGGAATTTGGCATTGTGCACAAATGCTGCGCTACAGTGAAGGCTCTGCACAGTGCTGACTAAACATGCTATGCTAAGGTAACACAGAGTGAAAGTAGAATAATAATTATTTTGCTATACTATGCATATGTATTTAAAAGTATTAAATACAGCTGAATTTGAACCCTGGATCAGCTGGGCTCAAAACACATATCTCAATGCACATGCACCTGATGCTACAGAATCAGATAAGCAGCAAGTATGTTTCTTACACACAGTACTATCCAAAGTGCTGAATCCTGTGTCTCCCTGCTTATTGTGGTTGCTCAGACATAAGCAAACCAACAGAAGCAGAGGCCTGAGTTTGCTAATCACTTTATTCACAAATGTGGAAAGCAGTACAACATTTTGTAAGGTCAGAGAATTTATGACACAACATTTTCAATATTAACTATTTTCTGTCATTTGTTGTCTGCACTGGGTTTGTTTTTCCCACCCTCCCTGCTAAGTGTTGTTGTAGTCTTAAACTTGGTGGCTTTGGAATTGCCTGCCCCTGCTCTAAATGCGATTTTGGTCACTGCTCCCAGTCCAATCTCATTTGATCACTCAACATAGTGTAGTGAGATCATTTTGCTAGGACTGCCCCTTGCCTCTTTGACTTAGAACACTACTCCCTGTCCTATCTCATCATCTCAGTGTACTAAGTACAGAGAGAGCATTTGGGAGGGCCAACCCCCCTAATCCTGAACTATCTTCTGTTTCCTCCCTCTCCACTTAAAAAAGAAAAAAATAAATTTGCACGTTATTCAGCTGCTTTTACTGTAATGGTGATCTTCATACTTTATTACCTTATTGTTGCTGTGTGGTCTTAAATGCTCAAGTGCTTTTATTCTGCTGTATTTATTACTGCTTGTTAGTAGCCTAATTACATTTATCTGTTATTCTATGCATTTTATATTTTGTCTTAACACTTGCGCTTCAGGACAGTTACTTTACATTTAAGAAGGTTCTTGTGGTCTACACTCTTGAGGACAAATCCTTATCAAAAGCCTCTTTCCCTAAGTCTGCCCAAGCATTTGGAACAATGTCTGTACAATTCCCATCACTTTTTCTTGCCAACCTGGTTGACATGGGTATACAGAGACAGTGTAGCAACTACCTCATGTTTACTGACAATCCTCTTCTCCTAGCACATAATTTTTCCACTTGCAAGAAATGCATGTGCATCAGTAACCTGGAGTCCATGCTCTCTCACACCACAGTCAGTAATCCTGACAAAGAGGAGATCGCCTGCACAAGCACAACACCACTCACATCACATAGCTAAGCACAACGCGCGCGCACACACACACACACACACACACACACACACACACACACACACACACACACACACACACACACACACACACACCTATGCAAGGGTCCTCAATAAATCTTATGTAAACAGCAGAGACCTCAAAACACACTCACAAACATTTCACACACAACACCTAATACATCACACACAGCAGATAACACACCATTGTCTCACAAACACAGCTCATAAGGCAAAACAATAAACCATCATAGCCCACAAGTTATAACAATAAACCGAACACACTAGTTATTGATGACACAATTGTGAGACACACCAATGTCTCCCTCACCAGGCTCAACAAAGAGATGGTCACGGTCAGTTGTCTGGTGCCAGAATCTACCACATCATGCACGCACTTAAGTCTCTGCACAAAAGTGCCAGAATCCACCACATCATGCACACACTTAAGTCTCTGCACAAAAAGTACAAGTACAACTCTGTCACTGTACATGTTGGTGTGAATGACTTGAGACATCCCACCCTGGACTATATGAAGAGAGACATGATTGAACAAACTCTCAGAGTATATGCTCCAGGCAGGTATGACCTTAGCCCTAAGCAACATCCTACCTTCACCAATAATGATACCACAATACCAACAAAAAATAATTGACTTTAACAACTGGCTTAGTTTCTGGTATCAGTCCAAGGGGATCCAGTATCTGTCTACCTGGGATGACATGGTCGACAGGCCTCAATGCTTCGCCAGAAATGGCCTTTCCCTCTCACCAATGGGTTTCTGGATCCTGGCCAAGGCTCTTGCTTCCCCCATTGTGCCTTTTTTAGGTAATGTCCCAAAGACAACCCTTCCAACATAAAATATCTATCAAAAAGCAAATTGAAGGTCATGCTGCTTAATGCTAGGAGCATTAACCTAAAGTTGTGCTCACTGGAGGCCCTCTTTGCACTGGAAGATGTTGATGTCAATGCGGTCATGGAAACTAGGTTCAGGGATGCGGAGATCACTCCTGTCTTACCAGGCTATACCTCATTACACACATTCCAACCCCAAAATGAGGTTAGGAAGACTAAGGGTGGTGGAGTCTCTATCTTCAGTAAGGACAGGCACACCTCCAGATGGGTTTGCCAGCATGATACACTGGAACTATTCCAGGTACTACTGACAGTTGGCAAGACACCCATCCAAGTTATAGCTAACTATAGACCCCCCCATGAACCAGGACACCCACTCCTCTTACCTGGATCTACTTGACTGCATCAAGGTACCACTTAATACCTTGATCCTTGGGGACTTCAACTATCCCATCATAGACTGTGTGAACTATTCTTGCACTAATGCACTCTCTCAATGATTCATCGACTTCATCAGTTCTAATGCACTAGACCAGCTCATCTCAACCCCCACAAGGGGAGATAACATTTTGAACTTGGTTCTTACCAACATGGGTGACAACTGCAACACTCCCATAGTAGGTTCTTCCCTGGTGAGATCAAATCATCAGACTGTATCATTCTAAGTTTCTATCCAACCAAACACCCCCAGCTGTAATCAAGATAAAAAACTTCATAAAAGCTGACTACAACCTCCTAAGGGAGGGTATCTGCAGCTTTGCACCACCACCCCCCATCAGAGGATGCAGACAATTATGCTGAACAGTATCCCAATGCAGTATACAAGCACCTGTACAACTGCATGGACTCAGCCATACCCAATAGAACTAAAATCCGCTCCTCAAGGAAACACAAACTTGTTTGGTGGACATCCTCTATCAACAGGCTTTACAGCAAAAGGAAGAAACTGTTGCCCAAGGGTAAAAGGGAACAGATTCCAAATTGGAAAATCTCCCCCCTTAGCCTCAACAAGCAAATTAGATTAGTAGTGAAAACCTCCAAGGCCAATTATGAATAAAAAATTAGCCTCTATAACAAAAGGAAACCAAAACATCTTCTTCAGCTACATCAGTAACCTCAATGGCAAAGCCCAGGTTTGTTCTGAATTAGTACTTAATAGTATCACTTATACTGATCCTGTTGACTTAGCCAACCTGCTAGCAGATATCTTCAGCACAAACTTCACCCCCCCTGTCCTCCCAAATGCCCTTTCAACATCCCTGATACAAGTCCTGCACCTCACAATCTCTGTAGATCAAGTGTTACAGGTCCTTTCCATTGCAAAGAACACAGCTTCCATAGAACCTGATAGTATCCCAGAATGTATTCTGTACCATCTCCAGCAAGAACTAGCTTTACCATTGAGCCACAGCCTAAGCACTGGCTTTATTCCAGCAGAGTGTAGAACTGCCATTGTCATCCCCTTGCACAAAGTTGGTACCACTACTGACCTGGAAACTATTGTCCCATTAGCTTGACAAGTCTGATCTGTAAAGCCATGGAGTGTATTTTTATGGATTTCATAAACAAGGACATAGGCAAACTCCAAGCACTTCACCCTACCCAGTTTGAATTTGTCTAGGGCAGATCTTGCCTGTTGAACCTGGTTAACTTCTTTGAGACTGTTGCCAAGGCCCTAGAAGAGGGAAAGTCAGTACATACAGCTTACCTTGACTTGGCTAAGGCCTTTGACACAATCCCCTACTTGGATATCATCGAAAAGCTAACACAACTTGGCGTAAATCCCTATCTCATCAGGTGGGTGGCCAACTGACTCACTGACAGGACCCTCAAAGTCAAAATAGGCACTTCCACCCCTAATAGCACACCTGTCACTAGTGGAGTTCCCCAGGGATTTGTCCTGGGACCCCCACTGTTTGCATCTATTTCTCAGAGGTCCAGTCAAAGACAAAAGGCCTGTGGCTGACCAAGTTTGTGGATGACTGTAAGTTGGGTGCTATCACTGACTCCTTAAATGATGTTAACAAACTACAAGAGGGTCTCACAGCAACTAATGACTGGTGCCAAAGTCATGGCTTCAAGCTAAATGCAAAAAAAGTATTATCATACCATTTGGCAAAAACACGACCCCTACTGAATACCACATCAACAGCAACCCCCTAAGCACACAACCTGTGAGAGATCTGCACACTCAGGTTGATAACCTCACATTCAACCATCATGTAAAGGCAGTGGTCAGAAAAGCCTTTTACTTGGTTCATCTCATAAGTAAAGGGATTACATTCAGAAAAAAAGGAGGTTATTACCTCTCTATACTCCTTCTTCATTAGACCAATAATTGAGTATAATGACCCATTTGGGATGTACCTCTCCAAACATCTGCACCAACTGATAAGGCCACTGAAATACCTCACAAAGAGAATCCATGGCCTCCAACACCTGTCCTATGCAGACAGGCTCAAATCACTATCACTCTACTAGGTATAATACAGATTGTTCAGGGGTGATCTGTGTCTTGCCTACAAGGCAATCTCGGACCCTGCCCTACTAGCAATGATCCATATCCATTTGTCTAACTTCTCATGCACTACCCACTCAAAAGGCCTAAATCTAATATGCAACATTAACAAAATCTGCTGGAGAGACAGGTTTGTCTCCCAGAGGCTGTCCCATCTCTGGAATAGACATCCCATACATGTCAAACAGAGGACCTTGCTGACCCTCTTCAAGCGCAACCTTGATGAGTGGATAGGAAACCACAAATTTGTCCCATGGGTTCCACCTGTGTCCCTCATTGACAGGGGTGACAAGTGCTGACTGAGGTTTCTTTTTGAGGATAAACTCTTGGCTAGGCTTGTAAGGGCCCCAGGGCCATTAGCTTAGTAACCTCCTATGATCCTATGATCATATGTACATCCCTTATCCCCAAATATATCAACTACATATAAAAATAAAATAAATAAATGTTTTGTTACATACCATGTACATCTTTATACCGACAGTACACATTTATAATGTCTAATACTTGTAGTAATGTGGACAGCTGTATGCATGCAGTTTGTAAAGATGTATCTTAAAGTACACCTGCACATTGTAAACACAACAGCAAATACTACACTTTGCACACTCATTAATCTGGAAACATGCAAAACTGTTTTAATATCTTGACAGTTGTACATGGCTAGCCATCCATTTCATACAGCCCTCCCAACATCTTCCCCCAAACATACAATGATTATGTTATCCACTATAAATTGTCCTGCAGCACTGCAAAAGTAAGAATTGTGCTGTGGTAGTTGTGTTAAGTACTGAGTTCTGTAGCTGGTGTTCCTAGTCAGGTAAGGGTTTTAATCCCACTGTGGGCAACCTGTGTGTGTGTCTAGTCAGAAGAGTGCAACTGTGTTTCATATAGTCCCCTTGAGTACAAATATTTTGATAGTTGTACATAACTACACATCTATTTCATTCAGGCCTCCCAACATCTTCACTCAAACATCCAATGGTGATGTCATCCACTATAAACTGTCCTACAGAAGTACAAAGCTCAGACTTGTGCCCTGGTGCTTGCTTTAAGTAATGTATTCTGTAGCTGGTGCTTCTAGATAGGTAGGGATTCTATTCTCACTGCAGTCAATGTGTGTGTGTGTGTGTGTGTGTGTGTGTGTGTGTGTGTGTGTGTGTGTGTGTGTGTGTGTGTGTGTGTGTGTCTGTGTGTGTGTGTGTGTGTGTGTGTGCGTGTGTGTGTGTGTGTGTGTGTGTGTGTGTGTGTGTATGTGTATTGTGTGTATGCATATGTGTGTGTGTGTGTGTGTGTGTGTGTGTGTGTGTGTGTGTGTGTGTGTTCACTTTATTGACATGCGAGAGAGCATTTTACACCACCAAGTTGGACACTGTTATCACCATCTTCTTCTCACCAGACACTGCTGATGTCATCAACTATAAAGTGCTATCAGACACTGTAAAAGTCAGTTTTGTTCGGAAGCACATGCATTAAGTACTGTGCTTTGTAAATAGTTAGATAAGGGTTCTATTCTCACTGAAATCAACTGGTAAGTGTTTACTTGGCTGACATGCACTACAGTGTTTTTTGCCAGCATATGGGACACTGCTATTGCCATCTTCTTCTCACCAGACTGTGCTGATGTCTTCAGTGATAAAGTGTTGTTGGAAGCAGTAAAACCCAGACTTGTGCTGTAGCACTTGTGTTAAATGTTATGGTAAGTAAGTAAATAACTAGACAGGGTTCTATTCTCTCTATGGTCAACTGGTGTGTGTGCATCTGTGTTCACTTGGTTGACATTCAAAAGTATGTTTTAGACCAGCTTATGGGACACTACTATTACTATTTTTTTCTCACCAGACAGTGCTGATGTCACCAGCTATACAGTGTTACTGGGTACTCTAAAAACAAGACTCATGCTATGACACTTGCATCAAGTACTGTGCTCTGGAAATAGGTAGGAGTTTTATTCTCTCTGCTGTCAACTGGTGCATATGTGTTCACTTGGTTGACATTTGAGAGAGCATTGTGCAGCAGCATGTGGGACACTGCTATTACCATCTTATTCTCACCAGACACTGCTGATGTCATAAACTATAAAGTGTTGAATATTCTAAAAGCCAGACTTGTGCTGCGGTGCTTGTGTTAAGCAATGCGTTTTATAAATAGGTAGGAGTATTATTCTCACTGTGGTTAACTGATGTGTTTGCCTGTGTTCACTAGGTTGACATTCAAGAGAGCATTTGCATAAGCATGGGACATTGATATTACCATTGCCTTCTCACCAAACACTTGATATCATCAGCTATAAAGTGTTGGCAGGCACTCTAAATGCCAGACTAATGCTGTGGTGCTTGTGTTAAGTACTGTGCTTTGCAAATGCATATGTAGGAAATCTATTCTCACTGCAGTCAATTGTGTGTGCATTCAACAATCATTCAAATGAAAATTTTAGAACAAAATGTATGTGAGTCCACAACTGTGTCAGACCCTCCTGCAATCATCTTGCTGTAGCACACACTGATTATGTCAACCTGTATAACACACACTCTGACAGTATTCAAGACAAATCTGTGGTGTGGCAGTACCATTAACTCATGTGTTTGCAAGCTACTTCACCTACATATATAGGGGATCCAGTCTGACAGCAGGCAACTTGGGAAGTGACACTAAATTCCTGCCCTGCACTCCTCTCAACACATTCTCCTCACCATACAAAGATGCTATCATACTCCAAGAAGTGCAATGTGACAGTAGTAACAGTTAGACATATATGGTGCTGCTAGTGTGACATTGCATGCCATTCATCTTCTATACCTACACAGGTGTATTGTTCAAATCAGGCTCAGTCTACTGGTGTGTGTGTGTGTGTGTGTGTGTGTGTGTGTGTGTGTGTGTGTGTGTGTGTGTGTGTGTGTGTGTGTGTGTGTGTGTGTGTGTGTCTGTGGTTGGTGATATATCATGGCCATTGTATGATCTAACACCATGGATGTAGGTAATAACTCCAATGACCCCCATGATTTTTGGGGGGCCAATGGAAAAAAAACAGTTGGTCAACAGAGCAGTTTCCAACAACAACATTGGAAAAAGAAACAATAGAACAGATGTAGGAGGAGATAGTTGATACTGAGTCTAATATATGTCAGAGGTCAACTGAATGTGCTATTACAATGCGAACTCTTTATAATAGCACTGGTGACTTTAAGATATTCAATTATTCTGACTTTGAACCATCAGTCATTTTGATTGAAACCTTAGCTTAAGGTCTTACTTTTGTACCGAGCAAGTGGAGTGACTTGGTAAAGACATTAATGGACCCGAAATGTTATACTAGGAAGCTTAATTTGAATGTCTTATTAGGTAATTCCAATAGTTTGGTATCTGATTTCAGAATTGCCAGTATCTTTAACCCCCCACTGCAAACATCTATTTTATTATTTGAGAAGGTGTGTGAGAATGATATTAGGTCTCTCTTGAATAATAAGTTTGTTCATTATAAACATGTTGATAAACTATCCCCCCCCCGAAAGGGAAGCATTGTTGGATTTGAAATTTGCCGGCATTCGTATTATTAAACCTGACAAGGGAGGAGGCTTAATTTTTATGAACAATGATGACTATGTTAGGAGAATGTGTCTCTTATTGTCTGGTGAAGCATGCGAAAAAGTTTCTAGAAATGAAATTAATGGAGCCTATCAGTGAATTAGAGGGTTTATTAACGATATGTTTATTGATGGTTCAGTTGATATTAACTTGTATAATTATTTGAACATCACTAGCCCAGTTGTGCCCGTTATCTTTGGGTTACCAAAAATCCATAAGGATTTGGTTAACCCTCATTTACATCCAATTGTGGATGGGAGGCAATCGATTACCTATGGGTGTGCCAAGTTTATTGATTATAAATTTAAGCAAGTATTATTAATGGAGTCTCATATTTGTAAAGACTCCTGGGCATTCCTAGAGGCCATCAACAAGTTACCGTATAATAACAAAGTTAATTTTTTAACAATTCACGTCCGAGATTTATATACATCCATTCCCCAAGATATAGGGAGGAATTGGGTGAGGGATTTTTTGTTGGATAAAGGCATGGATGGTGTTACTATAAATCTTATTGACTATCTATTAGATTTAGTATTAAGCAATACTTTCTTTATATTTAATAAAGAATATTATTTGCAGAAGATAGGTATGACCGTTGGCTCGCCCTGTGGAGCCACTTTTGCGAACATTGTAATGGCCCACTGGGAGAAAAACTTTTTATTTAGATATGATGTTTTTCAACAGAGAGTTGTGTGGTGCACCCGTTATTTGGATGACATTTTCATTATGTGGAAAGGTGATGAAACTATAGCATTAGAGTTTGTACATTATATCTCAGGGTCCACTAGCTTTTTAGAGTTTACTTGTGATTTTCAGGGAGAAAAAATTGCCTACTTAGATGTTGAATTGACTAAGGATAGGTGTAATAGGAGATTTATATCTAAAATCTTCAGGAAACCCACATACTCAAATGACTTTTTGCACTACACAAGCTCCCATCCTTACCACCAGAAGATAGCAGTCATTAAAGGCCAGCTTGTTAGGGCAGCAAGGATGGTGACCCTTGACTCTGATTTCTTGGAAGAATGTAATCTATTGAGGAAAATGTTCCTTAAGAGGGGCTACCCTTCGAGATTAGTGAGCCAGTTAATCGGTGAAGTTCACCTTAAAAGAACTAATGAGACATTTAAACCATTACTGTTTGGGTTAAGTGATTGTGAACATGTGATTGGAGACAGGTTGGTGGGGGACTTAACTGGGAAGGAAGTGGTCCCTATACAAGTTGTTTTTTGATGCCTACTGTTGGCCAGGATTTGTTGACTAAACCAACTAGTATAATAATGGATAACAAACTCCCACACTTACAAACCCCTGGGGGTAGCACCATTGGATTTGTTACCACTTTTTCATTAGATGCACCCTTATTGAGGGATATCCTAATAAAAATTGGTGTTTCCTTTATGAGGATAAATCTATTCAAGACAAGGTGGGTGATACGCCAACAGTGGTTTTTAGGAGGGGTTGGAACCTGAGGCAATTCTGGAGAATTGTATGTCGTATAATCACTCCCCCTATTGTGGCATGTCAAAATGTGGGCCTTGTCGGTTGTGTAAATATATCAACACTGGTAATACATTTACAGTACGGAATCATCGTTTCCCAGTTAAGGGGAAATTTAATTGTGAGTCAAAAGGGGTTGTTTATTTGAGCATGTGCCAGAATTGCCCGTCCTTTTATGTTGGAAAGACGGAGAGATCTTTGAAGCTTAGGATTTATGAGCACATTTATAACATCAATAAGATGAATTTGAATAATGCTTTGGCTAGGCATGTAAGTTTAAACCCTACCCATGAATTCCTGTTTTTAGCTATCGACAGGGTAATGGACAATGATAGGGGAGGTCCAACATCCTTAAGACTGGATGAAAAAGAATTAGCCTGGCAACTTAGGCTTAATGCTCATACACCTCCAGGGCTAAACGATAGCTTATCTATTAAATGTATTCTTAAACTGAAATCTTTGCTTAGATGATATAATCAACTGCATTCCCTAAATTTATTTATGATGTTCCTTGTTGGGTGGATTTGTAAAATGTTGTATATATTTGTAAACTGACATCTTCCCCTTTTAAGATCTTTGAATAAGAATGAGGATGGTTATATGGTTATAAGTTTAAAGTAGAAACTTTTTAGCATGTGTTCTTATACATACTTTTTAAATTATGTATAATAATTATGTATGATACTGATTTTAATGGTAATAATTTGGATTAACTGATGGGTTTTGTGTACTGATGAAATTTAATTGTGACTTTTGACTTTTGGCTGTTAGTTTAAATGTGGGCAGGTTTTGCTTAATGCACATGATGATGTCATATTTCTATAGTACTTAAGTTGGTTAATGTATGGATATTTTGTCTGAAGAAGTTTGTTGTATTTTAGTAAAGGAAAGCGCTTACTTATACTAACTTGTGGTCTTGAGCTTTATTCTTCATTTTCTTTTGTGGAGTATAATTGCTCTTCATTTCTCTACCAGTGGGAGAAATTGTCAAGTAACCCTATGCATACACCATCATGCATTTTCCTATGGCCACATGACATCCTTACAGCAAGAAGTGGAGGATGTCCTCATGTCAAATATGCATGCATACATCATGAAGCAGAGGCCTTCCATGACCACAGTGCTAGGCCTTTTCCTGTTCATATTGTAAGTATCAGACATCAAGACTGACTTACACATCCTTTGTCCAAACAGCACTGTGGATGACTGCATATGTAATTGCTAATTATATCATGATGTGGTACACAGGTCTCATATGGGCAGTGGCAAGATGTAATGCAATCCAGCAAATATACACATATGCACAACAGTTTTACTATCTTCCATAATACATATATGGGATTATTTTTAAACAGTCTACAAATGGCTAGGATTTCATATGATGTTGATGTCAGCCTAATAATGCTCTATGATCCTATGAACAGTGGACATGTCAATGTTGCTGTCATCGGTGTGCTATATTGAGGTGTGAATATACAGTATGGATACAAGTGAGTATTACAATTTGTGATGTGAGCTAATGCATTGGCCATTGCTGACATTGCAGTACAAGCTCCTTCTATACAGATGTAGTAATATGCCCCCTGAAAAGTGTTGACATGTTATGATACACTTTTATGTATACTGTTGGCTTATTAGGACATCTGTTGTAGTGGAGCAGATCAACATTCTACATAGCTCACATTCCACCATCACAGTGACATTTGCCATATGGCACAGGTATGCATGTGTCTACATACCATCATTGAATGTTCTGCGACAGACATCAATATAAATTTATATATTGATTACATGGTCACAAAAGTCTTGTTTCATACACATGTTGATATTCCATGATATACACAATCATCACATGTTTGGATTCAATTGCAACATTGTGGAATACTTAGTATGTGCAGTTGTGTCACTGTACCCATGGAAGTGGTCAGCAGCACCACTGTGTGATTATTAGCATGTGTGTCAGAAAATATTCTGCATGAACCACAAATAACTGATCTCTAATGTGTCCTGGTATGGCATCAGGCTGATCAAACACAGCTTGCTTCTGAGACACATATAGGCATATGTTGTGCAACTGATATAAGTGCATGACATTGGTACACATGTATATGACTGTGTGCATAGCACCAGTGTGAGGAATGTGATGAATGACCAAGGTTGTATTTGGTGGTCTTTTCACAAATTATTTATTCCAATAAATGTGAAATGTTAAAGGTGATACACAACTAAGCACAGACATGTATGTGGATGCCAACAGACATACCCAACACGAGGAAATAGACAATCCACTAGATGACAGTTTGTCTCTCACATCACCACCCTGTTGCCAGCTGTCATCAGCCAAAGTATGTAAGCAAACATTACTCAGTTTTTATTCTAAGGAGGGGAGCTCATATGTGCACTCTCTACAACTAATAATGCAGAATAAATGGGCCCTTACACATCAAAGGTTGCCCATAGCATGTCTGAAAACATGACCTCCCACAAACAGGTGAATCCATACTTCAACACAGCCTCCAGCCATCCTATGTTCCTGTAGAACAGTGTACATCAACATGCATCTTTCTGACTTGGGGTGACCATTAGCTGATGCATGAAGTTATAGACCCATCCTGCCTCCCCTCATCTGTGAGATAAACCAATGAGTCATCATGGATCTTCTCTACAAGTACACAAGTAATATCCTGACTGAGTACCAAAACCATGTCTACTTTGTTCAAACTACATCATGTCTGTTACATGTGCTAGATGTTTTCAAGATGGTCAACAAGGGTATGCATAATAACAATATCATCATCCTGTGTAACTTGACCTGGCCAAGACATCTGACACAAATCTACACTCAGGTGCTGCTGTGAAATTGTCTCAAGTGGCCATAAACACCTACATCACCATGTGGGTAAACCACTGGATCACATACATGATAGATAAATATTTTGAAGTGTGTGAAGTAACATACATGTAAAATCCAGTGTGCAGGTCCATTCCACAGTGCTAGGCCTTTTCCGGTTCATATTGTAAGTTCCAGACATCAAGACTGACTTACACATTCTTTGTCCTGCCAGGATTGTAGAAGACTGCAAGTGTGGACAATCATGGAATCAAAGTGTGCTATTGGTATAATGCAGACAGTATCAACACACTCAAAGGATTGTTGCCACAGCAGTCTAAACACAGTAGATGATCAGCATTCATGGGTGGATTAGTTATATTATAAAATCAACTATACACGCTAATAGTAATATAGAAAGTACATCCTTATGAGTGGACCAAGTGGTATGTGACCTGTGTATTCAGGCAGATGGTATGTGGATGTCCACCAACATGTGCCCATGGTGGTGACTACTCCCTTGTATGTATCACAACTCATGAGTATGTGTGGGACATCCACATCAAAGGGCATTATAGTTTAATTGTTCTCAGCCCTCACCACACTAATAATTGAGTGCAATGCAAACTTTTTTATGTACCTCCCAACACATCTTCCAGGGATAACTTACTCTAATGTACCACATTTTCCACAGTGAGCTCCCACATATCTTATTGGCCATCTCCAAGTATTATTTTTGGTGCATAAGAAGTAGGGGTTTATGGTGCAGAACCCCTTTCTAGGTGTTATACAGGATGCATGTGTGATACATGTTCCTGTGAGGCACATAGGAAATGCATAGATGACTGACAACATTGATGGCATGGGTTACATTTGTGACAGTGTGGATTGAGGCACATATATGGCATGCACACCTATCAGCTAGCCAGGTTTGCTTGTAGTTTCAAATAAAAGTATAACAGTGTTCCTCTAAGCACCTCCAAAAATGTTTAATTTTTTTAGGGAGGTGTGCTTGATTCCCCTCATAGATTGCTAACAAAACATGACAGCTGTACAAGTGTGTTTTGGCAGATCCACGTATCATCACTCACAATCACAAATGTTATATCACTGACCTGGATTAATGGTGTTTGTATGCTGATATTGTCCATGATTATGTGTGCTTCTGACTACTGTTGTCCATGATCATGTTATACTGTGTCCCACTTGGTTGAGACTTTGCTGACATTATATTCATATTCAGGCAACTCATTTTGCACAGCTTCACAATGTGTACCTAACCCCGATGGTATATATTGCCCTTGATAAATGACCTCTCCCTAGTTCATGTCAGGAAGCTTATGTCACAAAGAATACTCTCCACTGATATGTCACCTTCGGTAACAGTCATATAATATACAATAACTGTGTGATGATATAACTATGCCTACACAGGAGGTGTACACAGCATTATATACAATATCATGTAGATATATCAGTAGTGCTCAGGCTGCAACTGTCTTGTTTTTGTGGTGTAAGTACATTGACATACCCTCATCTGCTGTACATTATCATGTTGCACCTGTCCTCTTCCTCTGTGTTCATTACTACAAGTCTTGTGTGTGGCCCTTTTTCAATACACTTCCCCTAAACAAGTATTTATAACACAACCTATGTACCATTGCTGATCAGTGACAAAAATTGTGTTCAGTATGCCTAACTATAACTCTCCACTGTACAGATTTTTGCAAAATGTCCATATTTTTGCCTCATATTTTGGTACATTTTTCATAAAATTTCAGTTTTCTGGCCAATTACTAGCAAATCATTAAACACTGAAGTTAAGAAATAATGACAGACATTTGAATTTCAGACTTCAAGCCCTTCAGATAATTCATGCTAATGCAAAACCTGTTATTCTATCAACTTTATAAGTTTGTAAGAGCAATATTTAAAAATTGTCCCTATTTTTGGCTGTTTATCTTTTATTCATGGCATTGTCCAGATTTCCTGCTACAAGAGGTTAAGAGGTATGTGCATAACATAGGTTTGCACACTACTCTGCACTGACTACACTGTCCTATAAAGACTAAACAGCTTGGAGTAATTGTGGACGATCAACTAAAATTCGACCTTCATGTTCTTAACTGCATCAAGAAAACCCACCAAATGTTTGGTTTACTCTATAGAAACAAAAGGTTCCTCACTCCCTACTCCAGGAACTCACTAGACCAAGCTTACCTTCTCCCTAACCTCTTTTACAGCTCTCAACTTTTAACCAACTTACAGTCTTCACTACTTTCCAAACTTGAAACCACGTACAAAAAGTTGCTAGATTTGCAGCCAATCTGCCCTCAAGATCACACCACTGCCATACTCTCCAGGCACGCAGCTGGCTAGAGTTTGCTAATCAACTCTTATTTACCCAACTTCTCATTATCCAAACTATTTTGAATAAGCCCTCTTCTTGCCCTAGCATTTCCTCACATGTCTCCCTCTATAAGCCCCCTCGATCCCTCAGAAGCTCTGACCAATGTCTCTTACAAATTCACAAATGTAAAAAATCTATTGGGCAGAATCTCTACAGCTACTTCCCTTCTCTTGCATGAAGAGGCAAGTACAAATATGACTCAGGCATTGTCCATGCTGGTGTGAATGACCTGAGACGTACCTCCCTGGACTACATGAAAAGAGACATAGAGGAGCTCTCTGAGCATTTAGCCCAGGCCGGTATGACCCTGACCTTGAGTAGCATCTTACCCTCACCAAGAACGATGCCACAATATGAAGACAAGATGATCAATTTCAACAATTGGCTTAAGTATTGGTGTCATTCAAAGGGGATCCAATGCCTGTCAGCCTAGGATGACATGCTCGACAAGCCACGATGCTTCGCTAGGGATGGCTTGCACCTGTCACCCCTGGGCTTTCAGATATTGGCAAAGGCTCTTGCTACCCCCATAGTGCCTTTTTTAGGCAAGGCTCAAAAGACAAACCCACCTCCATAGGTATCACAAGGGATAAGAAACTAAGAGTAATGCTACTCAATGCCAGAATTCTAAACCACAAGATGCATGCACTCGAAACTCTCCTTAGCATGGAGAACATCAATATCTGTGCAGTAACAGAAACCTGGTTCAGGGCTCCTGAGAGCACCCCAGCACTACCAGGTTATACCTCATACCATGCTTTTCGGCCCCAAAACTTGGACCGAACCACAAAAGGGGGAGTATCAATATTCGTCAAAGATACCCACACCTCCAGGATGGTGGCACAGCACGAAGCATCAGAGACTATCCATGTGCAACTAACAGTGGGCAAAACTGCCTTCCAGTTTATAGCCTGCTACAGACCACCCTCCCAAACCCAGGACCCCACTCGGCCTTCCTGAGAACACTGGAAAATATGAAGGTCTCTCCAAGCACCATTATATTGGGTGACTTCAACTACCCAAACATAGACTGGGAGCATTACTCTAGCTCCAACACCCTAGCCCAAAGGTTCCTAGAATTTATAAACTCAAATGCTATGGAACAACTTGTTACCACTCCCACAAGAGGGGAAAACATACTGGACCTGATCATCACCAACATGGGCACTCTATGCTCCAGACCAGAAGTGTATCCCTCACTGGTAAGATCAGACCATAAACTAATCTCACTGGATATTCACATCCTGACCCCACCCCCTGCCCAGAAAACCACAGTGAAAAACTTCTCTAAAGCAAATTTCACACTCCTCAAAACTAAGGTGGAATCCTTCAAAGCCCCCAGGCCTGTGGAAAATATGGCCCAGACCGCAGAATCCTTTATAAATGCATTCTATGAACACCTTCAGGAATGCATGGATCATGCAATCCCAAATAAAACCAAGACCCAATCCTCCAAAGGCAGACGTCCTGTCTGGTGGACCCCAGCCATAAACAAACTATACAATAGAAGGAGGAAGCTGCTACATGATAGAGCAAAATCCCAAAAAGGGAAGGCATCTCTGATCAGTATTAGCAAAAAACTACGGGAACTCATAAAATCATCTAAGGCCAGCTTCGAGAGAAAAATTGCACAGGACACTAAGGATAATCACAAGGCTTTCTTTAGTTATGTTAGGAACCTGGGTGGGAATTCCCAGATATGCTCAGAATTAGTCCAAAATGACAAAAAATACACCGAACCCACAGACATTGCCAACATCCTAGCTGACAGGTTCAGCGCAAACTTCTCCCTCCCACCAAAAGGGCAAATATCTATCCCAGCAGAGTGCTGCCCCCCTGACATCTCAGATGCTCAGTTAAGAGCCGCCCTCTCCAAAGCAAAAAACACAGTAGCAATGGGACCAGATGGTGTCCTGGGCTGCATCCTACATGAACTCCTAGAAGAGCTAAACCCAAACCTAAAACTACTGTTCAATCTCAGCCTTACTACAGGATATGTACCCAAAGAGTGGCATACAGCAACAGTGGTCCCTCTCCACAAAGGTGGTGCCTCAACGGATCCTGGAAACTATCGCCCCATAAGCCTGACTAACTTGGTCTGCAAAGCTATGGAAAGGATCATCATGGACCTCATAAATAAAGATATTGGGGACCTACAGACACTGGATCCTACCCAATTTGGCTTTGTTAAGGGCAGATCCTGCCTCTTAAACCTGGTTGATTTTTTTGAAACAGTCACCAAGGCCATTGACGAGGGGAAGGTGGTCCACACACCCTCCTGGACCTCGCAAAAGCCTTCGATACAACACCCCACTCAGGCATTATAGATAAGCTCACCAGCTTAAATATAAACCCCTATGTCACTAGATGGGTTGCAAACTGGCTCAAAGACAGAACCCACATGGTTAGAATTGCTGGAGCCATGTCAGACTCCAAACAGTTACAAGTGGCATCCCACAAGGCTCAGTCCTGGGACCTCTCTTGTTCGGTATATATTTCTCGGAGGTACAGGCCAACACGGAAGGACTGTGGCTGACCAAGTTCGCAGATGACTGCAAACTGGGCGCCATAATCGACTCTCCAGCCGACACAAGCATCCTCCAAAAGGGCCTCATAGAAACAGACAACTGGTGCCAGAGCCATGGCCTCAAGCTAAACGCCAAAAAGTGTATAGTCATCCCCTTTGGCAAAAACAAAGTGCCCACAAATTACCACATAGGTGGTAATCCATTAAGTACAGAAGACGTAATTAGGTACCTGGGGACCTAAGTTGATAGCAATCTCTCATTTGACAACCACGTGGCCAAAGTGGATAGAAAAACATTTTATATAGCCCACCTAATCATGAAGGGATTCACATCTAGATCAGGGGAGGTCATTGTGCCTCTTTACTCATCTCTGATCAGGCCCATAATTGAGTACAATGCCCCTTTTGGGATGTACCTTACCAGACACCTGCAGCAACTGGAAAGACCCCAAAAGTACCTCACCAAGAGGATCAAAGGGCTCAAACAGATGCCATATGCTGCCCGGTTAAAGAAACTCCAGCTCTACTCAGTGGCATACGCCTGCTCAGAGGCGATCTGTGCCTGACGTATAAAGCCATGTCCAACCCAGAATTAATGGACATGCTGCACCTCAGAAAATCCAAATCCCATCGAGCTACGCGCTTGAGAGACTTGAACCTCAGCACTGAAATAAATAGGACATGCTGGAGGGACAGATTCATAACCCAGAGGCTCCCTTCACTCTGGAATAAAATCCCAGTCCAGGTTAGGCAGAGTCCCTCATTGAGTCTCTTCAAGAGGAATCTTGATGAGTGGATGGGAGATCGTAGGTTTACTCCGGGTATCACTTCTGTGTCACTGTTAGACAGAGGCACAGTATACTAACCTCAAAAAAGGGCATAGCAAAATTAATTTAAAATGGGTGGCGAAAGCCAAACACACTCTGGCTAGGCTTATAAATGCCCTAGGGCAGATAGCCTAGTATGAACCTATGAACCTATGAACAAGCCCCCCATGAACCTTAGAAACATTTCCTACATCCACAAATTCAAGAAAACTCTCAAAAGGTACCTTAATATCACATGGATTTGCCTCTGTAATCATCCCACATGAACCCACCCCTTTCTCTATCACTATCTTCTCTATTCCTTCCCTACTACCATAACTTAGTTGCTCTGTATAGTACAATTATCCTCTGAAGATAACCCAATGTGTTATGTTAATTCATTCAAATGTTTTATTGTATATTTACTTGCTATGTTTTTTCAAGAATGTTATAATGCCTCTTATTATATTGTACTGTGGAGCTTTAGCTACATTTGCTTAACTGTTCTATTGTAAATATTTCACTGTATTCATCTTCAGTGTTGTAAATTTTCTTGTTTACTTGTACTGTGGAGATTTTCTCCCAGGGCCTCTACAGAAAAAAGGATTTTGTTCAGATGGACTAGCCCGGGCAACAAATGTCAAATAAATAAATAAAGTGCTAGAACTGTATTCACTGTCTTACGTTAAACCCTGGTAGTCATTGTGGCTGTCCACAAAATCCCACAGAACTAGTTTGCCCATAGGTAAATGGGTTTACATGTCTGCATGTGTTCATGCTACTTTACATGGTTTCCTGGCAGGTAACACTGTTGCTGGCCATGAAACCCCACTTATATTCGGGTAACTGCAATGTGCTGCATGCATATGGAATTAGTACTGCTGCTCATCACGCCAACATGTAAACTAGCGCAAAGCTTACATTGATTTTACTGAATCCCCAGGCTTGTCTTTGTATCCATAAACATTCTACATCACTGATTGTTTTTGGTAGTAAACCATCTTTTTGGGGGGTGGGGGTAACTGCATTGGGTCTATATTATAACATCAAATTTTATAAACATTGAATGTTATAATATTGAACCCATAATGTCGAATGCTGAAAACAGCAAAGGTGCAGGACACCGGATTCTTTCCCAAGGAAAGAATTCGGTGGGCCGTTGCTGTGGCTTCGCTGTTTTCAGCATTCAATATGTTGGAATATTATGGGTCGGGTTCAGGTAAGTGTGCAATTGCGTGTAGGTTAGGGTTAGGAGTGGGTTAGGTGAGTTAGGGTTAGGGAGCAGGTCAGGTAAGTGTGTGGTTGTGTGGACGTTAGGGTTAGGGGTGGGTTAGGTGAGTTAAGGTTAGGGCACGGGTCAGGTAAGTGTGCGATTGTGTAGAGGTTAGGGTTAGGGGGTGGGTTAGGTGAGTTAATGATAGGGCACAGGTCAGGTAAGTGTGCAGTTGTGTGTAGGTTAGGGTTAGGGGTGGGTTAGGTGAGTTAGGGTTAGGGTGTGGGTGAGGTGAGTGTGTGATAGTGACGGACCTTAGGGTTAGGGTTGGGTTAAGGTAAGTGGATAGCTAGTAGTGTATGTAAAGTTTAGTTTAGGTTTAGGTGTAGGATTTTAAGTGTATGTGTGTGGATTGCTGTTTTTGTGTGTTTGTGTTGTGTGTAGCTTTGAATAGCAATTTTTCCTGGGAAAAAATTCGCTATTCTGACTGTTCGATGTTTTCGGATTTCGGTGTTTGGGGTTCGATATTATAACATTCAATGTTTATGAACTTCGATGTTATAATATAGACCCAACTGCATTCCACTGAACTACCTGATTAGCCTTCTCCTCATCTCAGTTGTTTTCCAAGCACTTTTGCCATAGTGGCTTCAAATTCAAAATCACTCCTTTAACCCATGACCCAAGTGAGCTCCTCTCCATTCAGCTGCTTCACTCTCTATTAAGGTACATTGCATTTTTGAATTTCATAACACAAATGGTCTGTTTCATTCTGATTCAACATTGTACTAGAAACAATTACAAATAAGCTTCTGCTTTGTTAAATTCTGGCTAGGTGTTGTCTTTCTGCTATTAATGTGGGGCAAATATATCAACAAGTTTCTACTGGCTTTTTGCTCTAGGATTCAGATGTAGCACCTATGTTTTCCATTGTGTTAAACTCTGGCTAAGTGTTGTCTTTCTGTTGTTAATGTGTAGCAAATATAAGCATGTTTCTATTGGATTTTTGCTCTAGGATTCAGTGGTAGCAGCTAATTTTTGCTTTTGAACTGCACAGTTACAGCAAGTAAGTTTGTAGTGTGTTTCCATCTAAATGTTATTTGTTTTCTCTTTGCTGCTAATCTCTAGCATATATCTTTGCACGTTTCACCTGTCTTTTACTGAAGGGTTAAATTGTAGTTCCTGATTTTATGTTTTATGAACAGCACAGTTACTGGCTTGACAAGTCAATTGTTAATAATATGAGACAGTGCTGTTTGCAAAAAGAGTAGGGTCATTGCCTAGTTTTTTCATATATATTAAAAACTCAAAGCTGCTTATTCTAAAGTGCATGAATGTCACATTTATAGACTGTGGGCCAGATTCAGGAAGGCTTACACGGAGTTTAAGAGTAGTGTAAGCCTCCGTGTAAGCCTCCTGATTCAGCAACAGCCCAAATCTCCGTGTAAGAGACAGCTAACACGTCTCTTACACGGAGTGAAGTGAAATGCTCAATACCTCATTTGCAGCTCCAAGATATGCAAATGAGGTATGTGAGCGATCCACGAAGCCCAAACCAGTCCGTGTTAGCTGCAGAAATGTACTCAGCTGACAACTGAGTACATTTCTGCAAAATTAAAAACGGAGCTATGTCAGCTCCAAATAAAGGGTGCATTTGTTATATTAAGCATGCCAATGGCCAAATATGTGGCCATTGGCATGAAAAAGTGTTGCAAAAAAAAGTTATATAACTTTTTTTTTCCACGGATTTATGTGTTTAACGTAGCACACACCCGCCAAACGGGTGCGCTACCTAAAACTGAAAACCTAAGCTTATAAGCCCACAATTGTGGGATTTATATATTACATGAAATGTCAATGGAGGGACTTGCAGAGCAAAAACAATATGGCCTCCGTTTAGTGGTTGTCAAGGGGGGAAGCTCCGTGTAAGATATGTAACTAAGCATTACTAGGCAATCCTATGTAAATGAGGGTTACAATACTGAATCACACTGCCACATAAGTAATGAGCACTTTCTGAGTAGTGTAAGAGTTAGAGAAGGGGGAGGAACAGAGTAAGAGGTAGGTGACATCATGGGGGGAAGGATAGAAAGAAATGTACCAGATTGGAGGGCAATGTAAGGTAAGAGATGACAGACAGACATCAGGGAGGGAGGTGTGTCCCAACAGAACACTAGGAATGTCAAGAAATTGAGGCATCGCTATCCCTACACTCTAAGTTTTCTTGATATACGTGGTATGTGGCGTGTGCGCGCGTGTAAGGCAGGTTCAACATGTGGGAGCGTGTTGCAAACTGTTTTAGCATGAATCAGCCTAGCTAACACCGTGTAAGGATGTGTGCGCGCGTGTAACACCGTGTAGGGATGTGTACACGCATTTAAGTTACTGTGAGCGTGTTTAAGCTGGTGTGCACATTGC
>NC_056741.1:108032284-108055531 GCF_019279795.1 Protopterus annectens
AACTGCAATAAAGTATGTTGTCATTACATATAGTTTATTTAGTGATACAGTAATAAAAATGATAAAATAGTATTGGAATTATTTAATTAGACATATAGGTATTCAGAATTTACTTCCTGCATTGATAAATATTTATTTTAAAAAAGGAAGAAGTATTGGTGATTTGATTATACAATGGAAGTTTGTTTGTCCAGAAGTGACCATTAATGGGGATATTAGGAACTTATTCCCTATAGAAAAAGGTAAAACAATGAGTGAGAAGGTCACTGAAAAAAACAGTCAGTAAAAACAAAATAAAAACTTCAGCAAAGCTAGAACTTCCACTGAGTGACCTCCCAAACCTCTTGTATCAGAGGCACAAGGGATATATGCAAATGATCCTTATGAACATCAGGTGTTTCAGCTTATTGGCGATTCTGAATGCCCATGACTTGTTTCATCATTTTAATGGACAATTTCAGGCCAACAAAGCCAAACCCCACTAGCTGTGGATATGCATATTTTGGCCTTGTTATGCCCTTGTCATTTTTGCAGTGACCCTAATGATAATGGACATCAGCTAGGTATAACAGCCCTATGTTTCTAATGCTTAGTCAAACACCCTGCTTGTGCTGTGCTGACAAGATCATAACAAGGCCGAAATATGCATATCCACAGCTAATGGGGACTGTTGCTGCTCAAAGTGCAACTGGTTTGGGTGTTGGGCAGCATTGCTAGATAGGTAAGCTACAGATTACACTAAATAAGCACCAGTCCCTCATACAGCTGCAAACACCCTCCATTCCTTTCCCTTCTAAAGGACATATTAGGACCTCCAACCATGGATAGGAATTTCTTTTTGTCTATGCATCTAGCCTGGTGGACATGGGCATCCTGAGGCAATGTAGCAATTACCTTACGTACACTGACAACCACTTAATTCTGGAACAGATGAATACAGTATGTGAGAGATGTAGTTGCACAGTGTTTCTGGAGGCCAGACTCTCACATACAAGCACAAAAAACACCAAAATGATTGTCAGTGACACACGCACACGGACCCTGATATCCCTCTCACTAGGCTGGATAAGTAGAAGGTTACATTTAGTTGCCCTTCAGAGGTCAGGATTCACAAGATCATGCAAACATTCCACTCACCAAACTACAAGTGCCAGTATAACTCAGTCATAGCCTATGTGGGTGTAAATGAAATGAAACATACCTCCCTGGACTACATGAAGAGAGACATGACTGAGCTCTTAGAATATGTGTCACAAGTAGGCATGAGCCTAACACTGAACAGCATTCTATTGTCTCCAACAGACAATGATGGTTTGGTAGATTGGCCTAATGATTAAGGTGTTTACCTTACAAACATAAAATGCAGGGTTTGAGTCTCACAAGGGATAATTGGCTAGACTTAAAATGGCTCACAGGGGCAGTTAGCCTAGTACTAATCTATGATTGACTTTAATAACCGGTGTCATTCCAAAGGGGTCCAATACCTAGCCTGGGAGATCATGGTTAACAGGCCACATTGCATTGTCAGAAATGATCTTTGCCTGTTACCACTAGGCTTTCAAATATTGGCCAAAACGTTATTCACCCCATCGTGATAAGTGTTGACAATGGGAGGAGCATGTGTGTGTGTGTGTGTGTGTGTGTGTGTGTGTGTATGTGTCTTTTTGTAATACCTTAAGTATGGGAGTTGAAGACCATAACCATTATGCTGTGCCCCCCCATTGTTGTATATATATATAAATACAGTGACCTGAGGATGACTTTCTTCTGTCTGCAATCCTCATGCATCCTTTCCCACCTAGTCTTTTAAAAATAAAAAAAATAAAAGAACACCGAGGTTGAGCACAGAAGATATCACCTTAGCTCTTAGATCTAGGAAAATGCTTTTAATTCTCTCCTAGCAGGAGGAATAGGATGCTCTGTAGAAGTTGTTTCAAAAGTTGCTTTAATAAGTTTATTGAAGCCAGTTATATGAGCTGATGGGCAGACAGGACAGTGACTACTGCTACTGGCCTCACCAACTCTAATGAGCAGCACCAATATTGCTACAGTTGTGTTTTGTTTTTTAAAACAAACATGGCACATATCCCAAAAAATATATCCCTTCATCCCTGTGCACTCCCACTCTTCCCTTCCCTTTGCCTTTGTATATGCTCCTTTGATTGCTTTCCCCTTTTTTGAATTTCCTGTAATCCTATTTACTTCCTATTTGAAGGAATAATTGCATAGAAGCATTGTTAGGGGTCATTTACTGTATCCTCCAACCATTTTTGTAGCGTCAAGAAATAGCACATGTGCTTATAGTCACGTTCATGAAACATCCTCACTAATTCATTATGAAATACCATGTGTGCGTGAATGTAGTCACATTCATGCAACATCCTCATTAATTCATCATGAAGTAACATGTGTGCATATAGCCACGTTCATGAAACATCCTCACTAATTGTGTTTGCGAAATATTTAGCCAAAGACACAAAACATGCTGTTTCGATACTGACTCACTCATTTTCATGATCAAAGTTTCTTAGTTACTGCTTGGGCAATGAAACTCCTACTTTTTTGTTGATAATTACTTTCAAACCACATCTTGCCTTTTGACATATTCATAACAGTTCTTGATTGTTAGGGAAGGTATGCTAGTTTATCCCAGGGAATATTTGGACACTTGTTATTTTTACTTATGATGAATCTAATGAGATGTGGACATTTAAAGTCATCTGTCTCTATCTACATAAAATATATTACTCTGCTATATGTAAGTGTTATATTGGCTCAATAATTTCAGCTATACAGACTGATTTTGACATTTTGCAAAAATTGGCAAAGAATTGTCAGATTCATGGTTAGGATGGTACAGAGTCCCCTGCATAATTGGCAGATGCTGTTTGGATTCTAGTACATTTGCAATTACGGTGGAAGTGCTGCATTCCTTCATGTTTGCTAGAGGTAATACCAGCATTCATAAATGAATACTGATGCTACATTCTTGCTCATTGCTCTTTGTGTGGTATTTAGTTTATAGAAAGCCATTTGTTACATTTGTAGCAAGTAACATGCTACAGTTTACAAACTTTTTTTTTTTTGCTCCTCAGATTTGAACTGAAGACTTTTTTTATCCTTCAGCTTCATGTTAAATGGTGCCAGATGAGAGAGATGAATAGAGCATTACAAAAGATAGCTAAGGCTTTGAGAAGCATTACTTCAGATTTAATATAAGCAAAATTATTTTATCTATTGCTTTTTATGGAGTTACTTAATCAGAATTTAATCAACATTATTTCAAATGCCACTTGAATGATATAGACAACTCTCATTATAATGATTAATATTTGACTCGTAATTAGAGTTTGATTTATATGTTAACAAGAGCTGCTGTATTTTAAAGTAGGTTAGCCCCCTTATGTGCAGATTTTTTTTTACAACTGAACACAAGTTAAGGAAATGTTTGATCAAATTTTATTGCTGGTGCTACTGGATTGCAGTATTATATTTCATTCAAATTCATCAGATAAAGGTTATGTAAAGCTTATATTAATAAATGATGCTATTGAGATTTATCTCGTGTGACTATAGCTATATGTTGCTGTATTTTGTGTGTGCTGATTCATGGGCTTAATCTTTCTGATATAATCAAACATTTCTTTGGTATCTTCTACAATATTTTTCATGGAAATGCATCACAATTGGCCAGCTTACAATATAAAATAACGAAAAAATACAAGAATTTCTGTTACTCTGAAATAGTAATTGCCATATTGCACAAATCCAAGGTAACTCAAACTGTACTACATAAATGCATTATTTCTACTTAAACATGCATACAGTGATTGCACTAAGGCTAATACGGAGATCCTGAACTATGCAGTGCAGCCTGATGCTAATAATTAATTAGCTGGAATATCATGGCCCAAGCTACTAATAATTAAGAAACTCACTCATAAAAATTGCAGGTTTGTCTGTGAGAGACTGTTGCCTGCAATTGTGGCCAGGAATGTTGCTACACCGAGTGCTGCTACAGTTACTACTGAAAGGCACAGTAAATGGCCTTCAGCAATATTTATATCTGCTGTTATTTTTAAATTGGGAGGAAAAGGGGAAAGTAAAGTAGGAATAAGGATAGCACTAAGACAGCACTATAGACAAGAATGCAGGGGCTGCAGGGGTGGGAGTGGAAGGGTATACTTATTTTGGGGGATAGGTGCCCATTTTCTTCTTTTTGAGAAGAGTAGATGATGATGGAAATGGAAGACAGGGGACTGAAACACAGCAGGGATGTGGAAGCAGAGACACACAAACGAAAATAGAGGTGTGGCAGTAGATACACACAAATAATGAGACATAAAACACAGAAAAAAATAGCACAGAAGGTGCTAACAACAAGGGCATGGGGTTTCACAGTGGTGACGGGGAGTATTGGACAATCAACAAGAGAGAGAGGTGACACACAAGAACACAGAATGTGCCCAAACCAACATAATCTGTTCACTTTGACCTTTTCTGGTATTGGAACTGATCTGGCTTTTGCTCAGATGTCCTTTGTCTTTCTCACAGCGTACATCCTACCACCCATCTCAGGCACTTCATCTGTTCCATCACCTCTAGCTTCCTCAACTGCTCTGCCTTTATTGTCCAGACGTCTGTACCATACACACCTTATATTCCATCTTCTTTGGCATTTATCTGTCAGTTGGTTGCAGTCTCTCTGATTCTAGATTTGACCTCCTCGTTTTACACTTCCTTTCTCCTCAACCACCCTTTTTGAAGGTGTTAACATGTTCCATAGTTTCCCATTCTATTTTACTTTTCAGCATCTTCTGATTTCCCCTATTGCTACCATAATAACTTCTTGTCAGTTTCCTCCCATGTGCCTTCAGTTTTGCATTCCATTTTTCTGTTATTTGCTAAAGTTCTTGATCAGTCTGCCTGTAATGCCACATCATTTGGATATAGCAGTTCCATTTATCTCTCCCCTCCATCCTGTTTGCTAATGTAATCCATCACCATACAAACAGCAGAGAGCTCAGAGCTGAACCCTGATGCACACTGACTCCCACTGGGAACCACTAAACCCTGTTCATACTTGTGTATCTGAGGCTTCCAACCATTTTAGGACTTATAAAATCAGCTTTCTTGTGACATTGTCATATGCTTTCTCTAAGTTTTAGAATGCTCAACTGGATTTTTTCATCATCTCTGGTTTCCTCTTAGCTATCTGTCTCACTGCAAACACAGAGTTGGTTATGATTCATCCTGATCTGAATCTAAACTGTTCAACTCTGACCTTACCTTTCTATTACTTTGTGTGTTCATTTATCAATCACCCAGTCCAGTATTTTCACACAATGTGACAAGAGTTTGATAGATCTATATCACCCACAGTTGTGAATGTCCCCTTTGTTTTTTCACAATGGGACTAGAATGTTTATTTTCTAGTCATGTGGGATAACCTTTTCTCTCCATACTGCTATGAGTACTCCCAGGAACCACTTTCCCCCAACTCACCCAACATCTTGATCCTATCTGATTTCACCTCATCTGAGCTTGATGCTTTCTCTGCCTTTATTTTCCTTAGAACTGTTCTTACTGCTTCTATCATGGCTTCATCTTCTTCTTTCATGGTAGGCTGCCTGGGGCAGTATACCTTCTGTAGGGTTTCCTTTACTCAGAAGCTGCTGGAAACACTCCTTCCATCTATATTTGGTGTCTTGTGGGCTAGTGAGCAGATTGTTTGAATTAATTATGAATGTTGTCTGATGACTACCTTCCTCGTCTTTCTTTGCTTTGTATCTTGACATACTTTCTTTGCCCCATCAGCTGAGTGACTTTTCAGAAGCTGTAGAGTGCCCCTGATGCTTTGTTCTTTGCTATTGTAAATGCTCTCTTAGCCTCTTTCTTAACTTATTGGTATTATCTTAAGCCTAATCCAGCTTTTCTGTCTCTTACATTTTCCTACACTCCTTTCTTCTAATAACTACCTGGACTTCTGCATTCCACCAACATTTTTCCTAATGTACCCCATTTCCATTCCTGGCTTGGCCACATATTTGTCCTCTCACATATTGTTTTGAAATGCTGTCTTTCTTCAACTCCACTCATTTCCACTTTATCCTGAGGTACTCAAGACAAGCATTTTTCCTTGAACTCTTGTGCATTTGCTCTGGTCAACTTGCAGGTCTTCATCATAGTCTCTGCTGACCTTTCAGCTTTCTTTGACTGCTACTTGCAGCTGCTTGTGGCCTCCAGAGTTTTATGCTGTGGACCAAATGCTTCACTAGAGATGATTTTGAAATCTCGGACTCTACCCCAATTCCCTTTCTTTATTAGGAGGAAGTCTACCTGACTTGTATGTTGGCCAGTCTTGTATGCAATCTTGTGACTCTCTCATGCTGGACAAAGTATTGGGCACCATCAAGCCATTTGCCAGACAGAAGTCTAGAATGGCTTCTCCTTTATTCCTACTGCCCCATTAATGTGTGCCCAGGCAGTCTTCATATCCTGTTCTGTTGTAGGTTGATAGGTAAGAACTAGACTTGGTATCTGTCCTAATATGTCCATTAAGGTCCCCTGTTAGGAACACAAACTATCAGCAGTTGGTTGGAAAAGATTGTACGGTGATTTTCTATGCATCAGGCCAAATAACATGATTGCAGTCAAAAACACAGGGGAAAATCAAAGTGAAGGCCTGCGTGATATGCACACAACATGCATTGAAGCATTAGCAATATTCTGCCAAGGGATCTATCTCCACCACAACCCAATACAGGACCCCACCTCTACCCTCCTCCATTTGAAGCCTAATCATAAAAGCAGACACATCTGCTAAAGGTCTCATCATACTGCAGGATTTTGCCACAGACCCAGATGTGCAACATGAATTTCACTTATCCATAGGGATTACTATAAGAAAACCAGTCATATAGAAAGGTAAGTGTATGGGAATGACATTTTACTTAGCTGTACAGTAGTATTACTGCTGTACTTGTGTGGTGTTTCATAATATTTATAATGGTGTGCTACTGTATTGGTTGGGTAGATTGCTGATTATATATGGCAGTAATGCTGCCACAGAGTGTGTGTGTGTGTGTGTGTGTGTGTGTGTGTGTGTGTGTGTGTGTGTGTGTGTGTGTGTGTGTGTGTGTGTGTGCTGGGAGTAATGTATACTGGGAATAACTACTGCCATGCTAGGTTACATGGCAGGTAACTGATGCTGTGGGAAGTTCTACATTAGTTACAAGGGTCCTGTCTTATTAGACTCAGCAGGTGTCCCAACAGTTCCGACCTCCAAGGTAGAGTGACAACATTGATATCACATTGTACAGGTTGGCGCTCATGTCAGTTGGAGATGACCCAAATGGTTATGTCTAAACATGGACTCATACCTGCATTAGTAGTGCACTGCAAAGTAATTCAATGAACAAGCATGACTTCTTTGTTTGCAGTCACATCACGTCTACAGGTTTAAAGTTATTTTCCTATACCAGTTTATCAAATAGCAGTACATGCAGTGGGCTGCAGATGTTAAAGGGTTTTTAATTAGTTTGAGTGTTTTCACAGTTCTTCTGTAATCACAGTCCTCCTCCATGAATGTTGGCTTACCTGATGTAAAACTATCTGAGTCTAATGATGATAGCAGCCACATTTTGGCAGATTCATGTGTCTTTGTATCAATGCTAGAGGCACGCAATGTGTTGGCCACATCCCCACCCTGTCTCATAGACACACACACATAGCTTCTGTGCCTATGCACTGTACCTCACAGACCCAACAAGACATTCATAACCAGGAAGATGCTGGCACATCCTTCCAACTTGTGGTTGCTGACAGCTTCACTGAGTGAAAGTATGACATCAGGAGCAGTGTGCTGGTACCACATCATGGGTACTGCCTTCCTCATGAGCATAGAGGGCCATAATGCAGGGACAGCTGGAGAATGGCATTATGTGGTCTGCATGAAGACATGAGAGACTACTTGCTTCAGATGTGCAACATCAAGAACATGTGGTACCAGGAGTTTGTACATAGTAGGTGACCCTTTGCAGCCACATATCAAGACCAATCCATTTCTCATGGACAATTTCCCTCTTCCTCCAGTGGGAATGCCCATTGTGGGAGGGTTAGAATGTGGTACTGGACTAATATCGTCACTACTTTCACATTGCCATCCAGTGCTAAAGACACTACAGAGTGATGAGGGCATACATGTAGATGGGGGTTCATGCAGAGGCCACCCTTTACATGAAGTGGGTACCATTCACATTTCAGGAACTCTTTGCCCCCTCTGCATGCTTTGAATTGGGCCTGTGATGTTCCCAGGAGAAGATGCCTCCATGGGTAGGGATCTTCATAGTCACAAATCAGTTCATACATTTCTTGAGAGTGCCATAGACCTATCCACCAGACCAAAGCATAGTGCTGCTTTATCTTCTGCAGTTGTGTTGCAGCACAAACACACCACACACACACACACACACACACACACACACACACACACACACACACACACACACACACACACACACACACACACAGCAATAATCCTCTAGATTTAAAATTACATTATGATGTGGTCTAGAAATAAATGCAAACTATTTCATTTTGATGCCCAGTGCATAAATGCCTGCACTAAACAATTATTTTACAGTAACCTTGGTGAAAGGAAGACAACTGAGTTTCATCACATGCTATATATGTATATCAGAAATGCAAACAATCTCCTATTGGACAGTTTGCACAGATTATAGGAATTCAATGCACATACATTTTGCATATGCATATGGTGTTATAGCATTTGCATTAGATGTGTGGCAGTAAAGAGGTTGCATCAGATTAATATTATGCTTAGCAGATTTTGTAGATGTATTTTTTCACCAGATACTTTGTTAACATACAGAGCAAACATCTATCTATATCTATGTCTACAACTTTATCTATATCTATATCTATATCTATATCTATATCTGTATCTCTCTCACTATATATATATATATATATATATATATATATATATATATATATATATATATATATATATATATATATATATGGATCTATGGCAGTTGACCAAAATACTGAATGATCGAACTACAAATGTTCAAACACGGTAGATGAAACTATAAAACCATTGAATGCCTTAGGCATCAAAACATAACATATAAAATTAAAATAAATAGCTTCATCTTGCAATCCCATAATCCTTCCACTAACTAAAGAGAAACTCCAGAATTCAATAAACTCTGTGTAAGGTTTGAGTAGAGCCTACATGGAGTGTTATTGTGTACAAGACATTGAAGTTGTGCCAGGGGCAATGAATAATAATGAATTGTGGCACACTTAAACAGGGTTTTGTGCTGTGCAGCAATGCATCTGGCCCCAAAACCTCTTTGTGGATGCAGATAACATTTCCATGTAAAGTTGCTGTCTGCCAAAGGTTGATTGTCCTCAGTGTTTGAGTGACAGCACTGCAATTTATTTTCCCTTCTTTGATATGCATTAGGATTATTATTAATTAATATTGTATGTGTAATTGTTTTCTCTTCTCTATCTCTCTTTTTTATTTGTTTTTCCCATGTTTGCATGATGCTCCACTGCTATGCTTACATCATCTGCGTGACTGGACCCACCATGTATCAGACACGACCCAAACAGCCAAAAATAGAAACCAGATGCATTCAATTAATACCGCTGTGCATCGCACAAAACCGTTAAGCAACACTGCACTGCAGCTAACAATGTAAAGTTAACAATGAATACAAATATAGGGGATCTTATGTAACAAATCTTGGGGCAACGGGTGTTAAGTCTAGCACTGGAATGCAGATGGTTTTGGGTTCTAGTACAGGGTGTGCAAATTTTTCGTTTACTTTTGTGACATTGCAGGTTAAGGTGCTACATAGGCAAGTGTTTCTTAACCTTCTTGTGGTAAGAGCTATAAGCTTAGGATTACTGTACACATGGCCTTTGGTTCAAAAATGTCATATTCTATACAATTTTACTCTTGTTCCACATCACATTATATTTACTCTCACTTACAATACCCAATATTGTTGTGCTGATATGAATATGTATATGTATAAGGGCTAAGACACTAATATTGTGCCAGTTATTTATCTATTTATATGTGCATTGTGCATATATTATCAAAAGTATGACTGTGGGTATAATCTTTACAATGTTCATGAAAATATATTTCAGCTATCCCAGTTGAATAACAGAGTTAAGGAAGTGACTGTATATAAAATAACCTTGGAAGAGCATTGCTTGCCACTGTTGCGCTCCACTTACCATTGTGCAAACAAATGCACCATGGCTTTTTGCACAATAAGTGTTTGCACAATAGTAAGCGGGGCACAGCTTTTTCAAATGTAGCAAAAAACAGATAGTTTGCACTCTCATCAAGTGTAATACATGCAACTGGCAGGAAAACATGATCTTTAAAGTGGAATTGATGAGAAATGGTCATTATACATTGAGCTTTATCTTTAGAAGACAAGGCTGGTGTTGTTGGAGAAGGTGTGTGCCTCCAAGTGCAATGTTGGAGTGTTCAGGAGTCCAAAGTCTGTGTTGGGCTCTTAGTTAAGGAGCACGGCCCACACCTTTTGCAGGGTGACTATTTAGGCTCTCAACATAAGTCTGAAGCTTTGAGCACTTTGGCTAGGGCTTTGACTAGTGCAACACGTATCCCACACACTGTGGGAGGAAGCGTGATACTCTTGATCAGTGGATCAGGAAATGTCGAGCAGGGAACACTCCACAGATGTGTAAGTATAAATTGCACTGATTAATTGTAAAAGTTAAAGTGGAATACAGTCAAGACTGGTATTCATAATTGCATTCTGTTTTTTTTTTTTTTTTCCACAACTGCAGAAGAAAGGGCCTTGAACATGAGGTACCATGGAGATCATCTGGCAAGGATGAGAGAAGCATATTTATGTATGCATAAGTATAAAAAGTACTGTTATTGTCACTTTAACAGTTAAAGATGGCTTAGCTGTTATTTCATACAGTTGTACAAAATTGAGCATGCATATCTCAACTGTAAAAGAAAGTAAGCATGCATTAGTCTGTAGCATAGCTCTGAACTGCACAGATTTTTGTTGAATTTCCAGGATTTTGCCTCACTTTTTTGGTCTGTCTCTCATAAAATTTGTGGTTTTCTGGAAAATCATTGAGGACTGACGTCACTAAATAATGAGTGTAAAAATGAATGTTAACACAAAACATATTATTCTAGCAACTTTCAATCTTTGTAAGAACTATATTTAAAATCTGTCCCTATTTTTGTGCCATTGTCACCCCATTATTTTATTAACTGTCCAGAGTTCTTGCTCTAAGAAATTAACAGGCATGGTCTATAGCACAAAGCAACAGTTCAACATTCTCAAATAACAGTGAGTATGAATCTATAACGTGCAAGAGGAAGTGTGCATGGATTAGTTTGTAGTCCAAAAGAACTGTATTACAGTAATCATTGGTTGTGGGTTCAAATATTACACTTCCCCAAATATAAATTTTACTGTTTACAATACTGTTAAGTTTTCATGATTAAATATACAATACTGTCATGTTTTCATCATTATAGTATTTTAAGTGCAGACCTCTATACCTGTGGCTTGAATATCCTGCTATCAAATGTAAGCAGTATAAATGAAAGATGCATATGTGTAATCTATGTACACATGAATGATTGCTGGCTGCAGTTTGAGCTGTACTGTAGTGCGTATCTGTTAGGAACGGGGTAGTATTCAAAGTGATAAAGACATTCCTTAGCAGTTGGTATTGTTAAAAGTAAAAAATAACAGAATAGAGTGAATTAATTGTAGAAAGCTTTGTATATTAATTGTGAAGTTACTAATGTTCTCTCTTTTTCTCTCACCCTACCCCTATTCTTCTTTTATTAATTTCCTTAATTTCTTTTTTATTATGTATAATTTTGTATTTCATTGTTTTTACCTATTTTTCAATTTGTTATTATTTCTAATTGTGTTTGTATTTTTTATAATTATTTTAATACTGTTTTTCTTTATATTTTTTTGTTTTTATAACTTTATTATTTTCATTCTTGGATATGTTTTATTTTATTATTGTATTTTAACATTTTTTTTTTATTTTATTACAGCAGCACACCAGGGTAGGCAGGTCCCATGTGATCCGAATATGCTCAATCTACCAGCTACAGCACTGAGGCCCAGCACTTTTGCGCTGTAGCCTGGCATCACCCCTCCTGCTGATCCTGCACTACCTGGGACCTCAGCTAGTTCTGCCCCAAAGGATAGTTCTGTGGTCCCCTCTGCCAGCAGTGGTGAAGGAGAGTGTATTTATCACCTGGGATGAGTTGCCAGGTATGGTGCATAGGCTTGTGCATCTCACAGTGGGCACATACCTATGCCTGATGGAGATCATGCTTTCCATCCTAGTACAAAGTACATGTCGTAGGTGCAGACATCAGCCAGTGGAGCCAGTGGTGCAGTGAGGGAACAGTGATAACAGTCCACTGTGTGAGGACTAGAGTCACAGTGTCACCCTGTCTGATGTCCATAGGACCTCGATCTCCCCACCTTCACCCCAACCATGGTGTTCATCCACCTCATCTGTCCTTCACCATCCTTGTCTCCTGTCTAGTATATCTTGTCTGTCAGCAGTTCAGCAATTGCTTCCTCGCCTTCCCAACTTGCCTGCCCCAGACATGCCTATGTCTATCTCCCTTCCCCAACATTAATCTCTCTACTCAAAAAAAAAAAAAAAAAAATCGTCCCATACATAGCTCTCTATTTTGCACACATGTTAACTTGATACACTTAATTCAGTCCAATTACCTACACAACACAATTATGTTGTTATCACCTCACTCTCTGGAGGTGACAATACAAATTCAGCTAAGATTCTGTACATGTGATCAGTTATTACTATGAAGAAATGGATAGCTGTTCTTCTTTCCTACACCCTTTCTGCACATTTTTGCCCTCCTTTAACTTAGTTTTTACACTGCTTGCCCCAATTTCATCACTTTTCTGTATCCCCCATTTCTTTTCTTTAAAGGATCTGTAGACATGGTGCATTATGCACATCATCGCTAAGCAAAGGTAAAAGGCACTAGCATCAGTAAATGTATGTTAAAATATCATACACACTTGTAAAAATTTATTTTTATTTATTTATTTTATTTTACATTTGCTGACCGGGCTAGTCTAACTGTCTAACTGGATTTATGTCCATTTTCAGTAGAGGCCCGGGGAAATAAGCTCCGAGGAAGCACAAAAAATATAATCACATATACAAAGATTAAATTCATGTTAAACATTCTTAGAAAGAAAGACCAGGGGAAATCTCAGAGTTCCAGGGAGATAAGTTCCGAGGAAACACAAATATAATAACATATACAAGATTAATTTCATGTTAAACATTGCTATAAAAAAGACAAGGAATAATCTCATTGGTTGTTTGTTCTTAGTGTATTGCTAAGTAAAAAAAAAAAAACACTTAACATAATACAGATGTAGTTGCATTATAACATGTAAAAAAGAGCAGCTGAGTAGAAAAGTTATTAGAAGGTGGGTTGGTATAAAGAAGGACAACAAAAGTATGAGCTGCAATATTCAGAATATGTGTTAAAAACAGGTTTGAATAAAGATGTTATAAGGAGATAATAAGAAAAGATCCAGAAAGGAATAAGTTAGTTGTTACTAAGAAAAGGAACTGGAATATAGAAAAGAGTAGAGTAGGTAGATCCAAGGAGGAAAGGTAATTGATCAGTCAGGTTTAGTACAGGGGCATAACCACTGAGTTCTAAGAAAAAGTTTAAGTTTGCTTTTGAAGAGTGATAATGACAGAACAGAGGAAAGTTCAGTAGGAAGAAGGTTCCAGGATTTTCCAACAGTATTACAGAAGAGAGAGTCTCCGGCCCTGTTGTTAGATTTACAAATATTTACCAGAAGTCTTTGTGACGAACGTAAGGTCTTAAGATTGTTGTAGGGGACAATGAGGGTGGATAGTATAGGGGTATCCATAGGATGGTAGAGGGTTTGTGGGCAATGGTAAGTTGATGGAATTTAAGCTGATTTTGTAATTCAAGCCATCCTAGTTGCTTTAGGTTGATACAGTGGTGGGTTCTGAAAAGGTTTCCTGTGGCAAATCTGGCTATGCTATTGTAGGCACTTTCCATTTTATTAAGGTTGGTTTTAGAGAGGTTAGTGTATATGGGTGAGGCATAAAGGAGAGTAGAAATTAGGTGAGTGTGAGCAATAGTGATTCTTGCTGCAGGAGAGAGAAAGAGTTTGATTCTGTAGAGAGGGCCCAGTTTTCTGTTAACAGATTTTAAGGTATTATTAATGTGGGTGTCAAAGTTAAGGTTGTTATCTATGGTGATACCAAGTAGTTTGGTAGTTGAGTCTGGGGATATAAGAGTGTTGTTATTGGATGTTACTGTGAGGTTTATTGCGGGGAACTTACTAGTAGGAGTGAAAAGGAGGAGTTTCGTTTTTTTGGGGTTTAGTAGGAGACAGCGTTGAATAAACCATAGTTCAATTGTGTTAAAGACCTTTTGGGTAAGGGAGTAAAGCTCAGGTATGGATGTGGCTGAGCATATAAGTGTTGAATCATCTGCATATTGTATGCATGCAGCTTGGGGGATTGCTAGGTGAAGGTCGTTGATAAATATAGAAAATAGTAGGGGTCCTACTATGGACCCTTGGGGGACCCCTATGTTAATGGGTAGATGGGTAGATAAAATATTATGCCAAGCACTGCCTCTTGTCTGTTTTCTATATAGGATTGGAACCGTTTTATTGCAGATGCATCTAGTGACAGGGATTTGAGGATATTTATAAGTATTTGGTGATTTACCATATCGAACGCCTTAGACAGATCTATAAACAGTGCAGAGGAAAGCCTGTTAAGGTACAGAGAGTGACGGAAAGAAGGGTGGCAGTAGTGCTGTGTGAGGGTCTGAAAGGGCAGTAGTAGTGCTGTGTGAGGGTCTGAAAGGGCAGTAGTAGTGCTGTGTGAGGGTCTGAAATGGCAGTAGTACTGCTGTGTGAGGGTCTGAAAGGGCAGTAGTAGTGCTGTGTGAGGGTCTGAAAGGGCAGTAGTAGTGCTGTGTGAGGGTCTGAAAGGGCAGTAGTAGTGCAGTGTGAGGGTCTGAAAGGGCAGTAGTAGTGCTGTGTGAGGGTCTGAAAGGGCGGCAGTAGTGCTGTGTGAGGGTCTGAAAGGGCAGTAGTAGTGCTGTGTGAGGGTCTGAAAGGGCAGTAGTAGTGCAGTGTGAGGGTCTGAAAGGGCAGCAGTAGTGCTGTGTGAGGGTCTGAAAGGGCAGTAGTAGTGCAGTGTGAGGGTCTGAAAGGGCAGTAGTACTGCTGTGTGAGGGTCTGAAAGGGCAGTAGTAGTGCTGTGTGAGGGTCTGAAAGGGCGGCAGTAGTGCTGTGTGAGGGTCTGAAAGGGCAGTAGTAGTGCTGTGTGAGGGTCTGAAAGGGCAGTAGTAGTGCTGTGTGAGGGTCTGAAAGGGCAGTTGTAGTGCAGTGTGAGGGTCTGAAAGGGCAGTAGTACTGCTGTGTGAGGGTCTGAAAGGGCAGTAGTAGTGCTGTGTGAGGGTCTGAAAGGGCAGTAGTAGTGCTGTGTGAGGGTCTGAAAGGGCGGTAGTAGTGCTGTGTGAGAGTCTGAAAGGGCGGCAGTAGTGCTGTGTGAGGGTCTGAAAGGGCAGTAGTAGTGCTGTGTGAGGGTCTGAAAGGGCAGTAGTAGTGCTGTGTGAGGGTCTGAAAGGGCAGTAGTAGTGCAGTGTGAGGGTCTGAAAGGGCAGTAGTACTGCTGTGTGAGGGTCTGAAAGGGCAGTAGTAGTGCTGTGTGAGGGTCTGAAAGGGCAGTAGTACTGCTGTGTGAGGGTCTGAAAGGGCAGTAGTAGTACAGTGTGAGGGTCTGAAAGGGCAGTAGTACTGCTGTGTGAGGGTCTGAAAGGGCAGTAGTAGTGCTGTGTGAGGGCCTGAAAGGGCAGTAGTAGTGCAGTGTGAGGGTCTGAAAGGGCAGTAGTAGTGCTGTGTGAGGGTCTGAAAGGGCGGTAGTAGTGCTGTGTGAGGGTCTGAAAGGGCGGCAGTAGTGCTGTGTGAGGGTCTGAAAGGGCAGTGTGAGGGTCTGAAAGGGCAGTAGTAGTGCTGTGTGAGGGTCTGAAAGGGCAGCAGTAGTGCTGTGTGGGGGTCTGAAAGGGCAGTAGTAGTGCTGTGTGAGGGTCTGAAAGGGCAGTAGTAGTGCAGTGTGAGGGTCTGAAAGGGCAGTAGTAGTGCTGAGTGAGGGTCTGAAAGGGTGGCAGTAGTGCTGTGTGAGGGTCTGAAAGGGCAGTAGTAGTGCAGTGTGAGGGTCTGAAAGGGCAGCAGTAGTGCTGTGTGAGGGTCTGAAAGGGCAGTAGTAGTGCTGTGTGAGGGTCTGAAAGGGCAGTAGTAGTGCTGTGTAAGGGTCTGAAAGGGCAGCAGTAGTGCTGTGTGAGGGTCTGAAAGGGCAGCAGTAGTGCTGTGTGAGGGTCTGAAAGGCAGTAGTAGTGCTGTGTGAGGGTCTGAAAGGGCAGCAGTAGTGCTGTGTGAGGGTCTGAAAGGGCAGTAGTAGTGCTGTGTGAGGGTCTGAAAGGGCAGCAGTAGTGCTGTGTGAGGGTCTGAAAGGGCAGTAGTAGTGCAGTGTGAGGGTCTGAAAGGGCAGCAGTAGTGCTGTGTGAGGGTCTGAAAGGGCAGTAGTAGTGCTGTGTGAGGGTCTGAAAGGGCAGTAGTACTGCTGTGTGAGGGTCGGAAAGGGCAGTAGTAGTGCTGTGTGAGGGTCTGGAAGGGCAGTAGTAGTGCAGTGTGAGGGTCTGAAAGGGCAGCAGTAGTGCTGTGTGAGGGTCTGAAAGGGCAGTAGTAGTGCTGTGTGAGGGTCTGAAAGGGCAGTAGTACTGCTGTGTGAGGGTCTGAAAGGGCAGTAGTAGTGCTGTGTGAGGGTCTGAAACGGCAGCAGTAGTGCTGTGTGAGGGTCTGAAAGGGCAGTAGTACTGCTGTGTGAGGGTCTGAAAGGGCAGTAGTAGTGCAGTGTGAGGGTCTGAAAGGGCAGTAGTAGTGCTGTGTGAGGGTCTGAAAGGGCAGTAGTAGTGCTGTGTGAGGGCCTGAAAGGGCAGTAGTAGTGCTGTGTGAGGGTCTGAAAGGGCAGTAGTACTGCTGTGTGAGGGTCTGAAAGGGCAGTAGTAGTGCTGTGTGAGGGTCTGAAAGGGCAGCAGTAGTGCTGTGTGAGGGTCTGAAAGGGCAGTAGTACTGCTGTGTGAGGGTCTGAAAGGGCAGTAGTAGTGCTGTGTGAGGGTCTGAAAGGGCAGTAGTAGTGCTGTGTGAGGGTCTGAAAGGGCAGTAGTAGTGCTGTGTGAGGGTCTGAAAGGGCAGTAGTACTGCTGTGTGAGGGTCTGAAAGGGCAGTAGTACTGCTGTGTGAGGGTCTGAAAGGGCAGCAGTAGTGCTGTGTGAGGGTCTGAAAGGGCAGTAGTAGTGCTGTGTGAGGGTCTGAAAGGGCAGTAGTAGTGCTGTGTGAGGGTCTGAAAGGGCAGCAGTAGTGCTGTGTGAGGGTCTGAAAGGGCAGTAGTAGTGCTGTGTGAGGGTCTGAAAGGGCAGTAGTAGTGCTGTGTGAGGGTCTGAAACCATGTTGTGAGTTGGAAAGTAAGTTATATTGGATTAGGTGGTCTAGCAATTGTTTATGGATACATTTTTCCATGGTTTTAGCTAGGGGAGACAGAAGGGTAATGGGACGGTAGTTGGAGAGTTCAGTGGTGTTACCTCCCTTATGAAGGGGAATAATATGGGAGACCTTCCATATGCTTGGGATATGTCCTTCAGTGATAGTTCTATTAATAAGAATGGAAATGGGGCATGCAATAGAATTGGCTGCCTTTTGTAAGTATTCAGCGGGAATCTTGTCAGCTGAGGGGGTACATGGTTTGAGCTTTTGGATGAGGGCTAGAATGTATGTAGTTGGTACAGGTTGGAAGAGAAAAGGAGGGGGTGGGTTACTGGTATAGTTGGATATAGGTACGTCCTGAATAGATAGCTGATTAGTAAGATTTTGTATGGCATCAGTGAAATAGGCATTAAAGGTATTAGCCGCCTGTTTCGGATTCTCTTGGTCTGTGTCTTGTGGGTGTGGTGTGATGGATTGAACTGGGTGTAATAATTGATTAATACTTGCCCAGAGCTTTTGTGGTTGATTATGGTGGGTCTGTTGGAATTGTAAGTAGTAGTTTCTTTTGTCAGTCTGCACTGCTTTTTTAGTTTCATTTCTTAGTTGTCTGAAGTTTTGTTGATCTACTGGGTTTTTAGTTGATCTTGATTTGTTCCAGTATTTATTTCTGAGTTTGATTTTTTTGCCTGGTTTCTTTTGAAAGCCATGGAGCAGATTTCGTTCTCATTCTTATAGAACGAGTTGGGGCATGGTGGTCTAGAATGGATAAGACGTTACAGTTAAAGTAATTGACAGCTTCCTCCAGTGGGAGGTATTTTAAGGGAGACCAGTTGCATGTTCTGAGTTCCCTTTGGAACAGGTCGGGGTTAAAGTTTTTCTTGGTTCTAATTGTTCTAGATATGGTTGGGTTGGGTAGGTTGGTTTTATGCCTGATGATGTAGGTTAGTGAGTGGTCACTTACATCATCTGGGAGGGTACCAGATTCATATGTCTGGAGATGACTATTTGTGAGTATCCAGTCTAAGACACTTTCTTTATTATTAGGCTTGTGTATCCTGGTAGTGGTAGTAATGGTTTGTGAAAAACCAAGTATGGCTTGTAGGGTTTAGACTGATAAAACATTTCCAATCATTGTTAAAATCACCTAGGATGATGGTTTCTTGAGGTAAATTATGAGATAGGTAACAGGATATTTTCTATTGTTTCAATATTATTACCAGGAGGGAGATAGGTACAGATAATAAAAATGGATTTGACTTTGTTAAGTTGGAGATTGGTAATAAGAATTTCAGCATTGGAGACATGAGGTGGTAACAAGTTGTAGGTAGTAATCTGTAGGCTGGATTTAAAAAGGATTGCTACACCGCCACCTTTTTTGGTTTTACGGTCAAGTCGTAAAATATTATAACCAGGTGGGATGATTTCATTGTCTTTAGTTAAGGGTTTTGACCAAGTTTCTGTTAAACAAAGAATGTCGAAGGAGTAGACATCCAGAAGAGCATGGAGTTGGGTAACTTTGTTGTTAAGGCTACGTATGTTGAGGTGAGCTAATAGCAGTGAGTTAAGTGGTTTAGTAAAGGAGCATAATGTCCATAAAAAAATGCTGTCTAAACCCCAGTTTAGTACCATCTGCCTCCACCAACAATGCATTAACCCATCCAGTCACAGAGTCTGTTAATTGGCAGATGTATTTTATACAATCAATATTAATAGTCACATTTTCTCTGTAAAGCATGTATACACCATGCTGTCCATCACACAGCATCGTTAAGCAATGCTAACAAAAGGTTAATTAAATAACAGGAATGAGAATAGCAGTGAAATGTATTACCTACAGCCGTATTATGTGGGCCAAAAAAGGAACTTATCACTGCATTAAGTCAATTAGTACCTGCAGCCCCCGGGATTCATGAAGCTCGGCGCAAGGACGGCGTTAGCCTTGCACTGAGCATGTGGCATAGAGATGGTGCAGCAGCACCATATGCATATTAATGAAGTCGTGCTGCTGCACCGTCCACGTGCACAGGAAACGTGCGCGAGTGCAGGGGTTGTGCTTAAGTGCTGCACGGAGGCGTGAACATGTCGGCTACAGTCGCTCAAACTAAAATGCTGACTAGTACAACCTGCCTCTAATAGTAATCACTCCTGTCAGTGTCCGTGGAGACTGAAATGTATGCAAAGCATACAAGAGAGTTTCGCGAACACCAAAATAAAATCACAGGAGTAAACACACAAGCATGTAGCTGAATGTTGAGCCCCCATCCCTCGAACAATTACATTTAAAACCCCATGTCTGTATTTCATTGTAGTGTTGATTTTTATACCAAGTGGAAGTGAAACGTAGCATGTTTGTGCATCGCTGCCCTTTGCTAAGCCTAGCCCAATGGTCAGAGCATTTGCTTAATAACTGCCCATTCGTGGTCTGAGTCGTCGTTGTCTGGACGCCTCAAAAATGAATGGGTATAACCTGGGTCAACCTACCATGTCATGAAAGATAAGTATTTTTGGTACCTATGTGCGTGAAGTACAGCATGTGGAAAACCAGATATGCTAGGGTTGGCCTCAAAACCATAATGGTACCAGAGATATGTAGAGTAGGCAATGTGTACCGCTGTCTGTACCATGGGCTAACAACCAGAGAAGGGATGGATGGTGTGTATGTGGATTTTGGGGGGATGATGGGTAATGTAATAATTTGCCAAGGGGAGATTGGGTTGGATGTATAATAGGTGAAGTGGAGGTGTACAAGGGTGGAGTGGGAGAATCCAAAAGGAAACTAAAGAACATACATTCACATCCCCAATGCACCCTGTCAGGTCATATTGCAGAACACAATCCCACAAACATATGAACATTAAAATATACGATACACATGTACAGAAATGGTACCGGCTCACACCACGTAATGGTTTGGCCTGAACTGAGCCATCCAACCCCTACACACTTGGATACATAATTGAATACCCATTGTCCCCTCCACAGCACACCACCCCCCCCCCCCCTTGCTGAACGTCCACCAAAACCACCCATACTCGGGCTGCTAGCTTGGGCCAGCCATATCTGCACATAGTGCCCCTTACCCACATCTAGTAGGCAGTCTCACCCTAAGCAGTCCCAGGCCTGCAAACTAGGTATCCCATGCATGTATAACCCTCCCTCATTTTCATATAGCCAAAAGAATGGTGTCAATGGCATTCACAATTTTTGGACATCCCTTGTGGGATGTGTCTGTTCTCAAGATTAGACATGGTGGCACAACGCGATTCCCACCCATGTTGACATCCGGACACAAGTCAGATTAGCAGTTCTTGTCAACAACCCTGCTCAGCCTCCACCCGGTCCTGCAGAACCTACAACCTGGGATTAAACACCTGACCGTGATGCATATCTCCCCACGTGCACTATCGGGAATATATACCTTTCACATGTTCCCAAAAAGCTTCCCCATAGCCATCTTCCAAATAGTACACATCCACAAATTGTATACCCTGTCCAGGTTCCATGTCGTAATGATGCACACAAACCCTGTATACAAATGGTACAGGTCCCTCCCGGATGTGGGTTTTCATATACATGGGCATGTATAACCCCAGATATGCTGTCATATATCTATAAATGTACATACTTATATTCGCATAGCTACACATCACACATACATGCATATAAGTAGTTGTCAAGTATCTGTCCTATTTATAAATATGTATACTTGCAAATGTATACATATGTCTCTCAGAAACATATGAACATTAACATGTACTATACATATGTACACCAACCGACTGTCACATTTGTTGCAAGTAGTGTGGAATGCCTGTAGTAAAGTCATATATCCTAACTACCATCCATGCAGAATGTATCACGGATGGTTTAGTGGTTAAACCAGTGACTATGGTGTTTCTGTTCCTGGGTCCAAGCCATGCAAGGGTTGCTAATTTTATATGATGCCCAGAATAATGGCTGTCAGATATAGGGTGAGTAAGGCACATTCAAGCAGATGTAAGCGGGTATGCGCGGCGGTCATTCAACAGTATGGGAAATGTAAATAAGCATGTAGGTGTATATGCATGTGTATGTACAGACATATATATATATATATATATATATATATATCCATGAAGAATGAATATGGTTACACGAAAGCATTCATAACGAATGTAAAGGAAAACAGCAGTGGAACCCCTGTATAATTTAGTGCTGTCATATCAAGCTGGTCAGAGTTGAGCAAACCTCCTGCTTCTCCAACCACAGGTAGGATGCAAACAGTGGGACTATCTTTGTCTACGTGCTAAGTCTGACTTTCAAACAGATAAAGGGCAGTCCCAGTCTCCAGTCGGACGAGCTGAAAACCAGAAGACTATTTGAACACCTTGACCATTATATGAATGTATGTTCCAGGACTATAAGCTTGGGACATCTGAATATACTTGGAGTGAGTCAACATGCGGGATGGGTCTAGAATGGTAGGGAGTGGCGCATGTGTAGTGGTGTGGTTTTTCCAACTGGGGAATGGATGACTACTGTGTTAGTGAAGTGTTGTGGCATGTGTTCGGGTAACTATGAACCATGGGTATACATGCAAATGAAGCACTACAGCAATAGCGTGGTGGTTAGAGCATCCGCCTAATGAGCAGACGTTGCCGGTTCAACTGCAGCACACACCATTTATGATGTGGAATCTGTATACGAGCATATTCTGACATTTTATGCTGTATAACGATATAATACCATTGAAATGTGAACTGGAGTGACGTATCACAGTAAGAATGGAGAAGGTGTCTGCGTGATGGGAAGTGGCAGTGAAATATGGTGAAATGGAAAACCGCTGCTTAAAAGTGTTGTACAACCCTTTGTCCAATGGCCCTTGGTCTGGCCAGCAACACAGTAAACCACCTCGGCAAGGCTCAGTGCCAGGACCCTGCACAGCACAATCAATGTGATTTACCACTAAGCCACAGCAGTTATAGTTAACTGTGATGTTATCACAAACATAGCAAACAGCACAGTCATTCAACAGTCTGATCAAAGTAAATAATCATGTAGACGTGTATGCATGCGTATGTACAGATATATATATATATATATATATATATATATATATATATATATATATCTGTAAAGAATGAACATGGTTACAATAAAGCAATAAAGCATTCATAACGAATGTGAAGGAAAACAGCAGCGGAACTCCTGTATTATTTAGTGCTGTCATATCAAGCTGGCCAGAGGTGAGCAAACCCCTTGCATCTACATAGTTTCATAGTTTCATAGTTTAGTACTAGGCTATCTGCCCTGGGGCATTTGTAAGCCTAGCCATAGTGATGTGGCTTTCGCCACCCCATGAAATGGTACAAAAATGCACAGAATAGATTTAGAATACTGTGCCTCTGTCTAGTAGTGACACAATGATGGTCCCCTTATATAATAGAATTAGTTTACTGCACCCCTGTCTAGCAGTGACACAGATGTGACCCCTGGGGTAAACTTACGATCTCCCATCCACTCATCAAGATTTCTCTTGAAGAGAGTCAGTGAGGGGCTCTGCCTAACATGAACTGGGATCTTGTTCCAAAGCATGGGAAGCCTC